>NC_028645.1:43020131-43056988 GCF_001406875.1 Solanum pennellii | reverse complement strand
CCTCCCCGTCTTTTTTTTTTTAAATTTTCTGATTTTTTTTATTTAAAGCTGAATGACCTATATGCCATTATTTTAATATAGGGTATTACAGTCTGTGTTCTCTAGTCATAGCAGTTTGTACTCGAGGGTTACTGTAAATTTATTTTCCGTGACCTGGGCCTAATTAGATGTCATGTATAGGATAGGAACTGGAAATTACTATTTACCTTTTTGTTAAATACCAACATTGTAAGTTCCTTGTTGGTAGAGACTATAACATTTCGTATTGGTCTTGAAAATTTTGCAAAATTTCACGAATCAGTCCACTAGCTAGAGAATGCCTTCTAGCAATTTATTTTTATACCGTCATGTTTGGATTTTATTCTCATATCTGAATTCTGAATTGTTATATTCATGTAGAGGAGCTGAAAAAGTATGGGATTCTTGATGGAATGAGAGGTAAGAGCTCTTGTTTCTCTCTTATGCATTTATATTTATCTTCCTTAAGTGATGCTAGATCATGAGATGCCATATTATCAATTTTTTTTATCTTTGGTTTTGTTTCGTTTAGTTAGAAATAAAATCTTGTCTATTGTCATTTTCACTATTTTCTGTGATATTATTGTCTTTATTTTAGGTAGACATGAAATTATTGTTAGCTATAGATTATCTATTTTTTAGTTGGTGCTTTTAGGCTTATTCTTTTGGTAAGAGATAGATTCTAGTTTACTTGTGGCAGTAGTTTGTTATAAACTACTCTGCTGGTAGATTTGTAAAGCTCTACTCTTTACTGAGTAATATTTTGTAGGCGTTTTTGTCTCTAAAGTAGCATCTTTTATCTGGCATGGGACCAGACAGATTCACTTATATTGAGGCTCGGATAGACTATTGTTGCGACATAATAGGCTCTGCTTCATGAATTTCCCAGTTGACTATCTCTGTAATAGGATTTTGTAGTATTACCCCACTAGGTAAATCGTTCGCGTTTTGCGTGGTGGTGAACTACGTTAATTATCTACTTCTGGACATTTGATGATATAAGTATTGTCGAGAGGGTACAACCTGTGATAAGTTTTCAAAAATATTTTATCCAAAGAATATATGAAATGACTTTTAATCTTAAAATGAAAAAGATATGATTCAAAGTGTTTATGAATTTTGTTATTAATTGTTAATTTTATTTTAGTTCATCACCTATGTCTTTCGAAAAGATATGTAAGTGTTTCATTGTCTATATTTGTATTTTCAAAAAGTAGTTCAAAATTTTATTCATCAACTATGAGAGTTTTTCTCCTATTCAAGGCCTCTACATATACATCTTATATAATTAGTTGTGTACTTGATAAGTTTATTAAAATAGAAAAACACATCTCTTGGATTTCAATGAAATAACGTATGTCGCTCAAATAATTTGGGTTAAATGATGTCTTGGAAAGTCCCTTATTCAAAATCATATACAGTCGATGACACTACTTTGATAGACAGAAACATATTTTGTTGTTTATGTTTCAGTCAATATGGTTAAAACTTTATTGTTTGGGACTTTTAATCTAAAATTTATAAGAAGATAATTATTTCTTTAATATTTGATTAAAACTTTATTGTTTGGGACTTTTAATCTAAATATTTGATAAAGGTTGAGTACAATACTTACAATCCCACTACATTCCTAAATTTTTTGGATGTAACTAATTGACTGAATGTTTCAATAAGATAGAAAGTTGAATAATAAGAACACTCAAAGTCCCTTCTTGGACATCTCATGTATCTTTTAGTCATTGTAAACTCTATAAAGATCAATGTCATTAATTTTACAAGTTTAAGAATTCTAATATACATGAAACCAATAGTCTAATGATTATATTAAACTCTTGATTAGCATAATTTTACTTCAACATAATGATCAAAAGTATACACATTTAAAATAAAGTTTAAAACATGTACTCAAAAATAAAAATTAATATAATAAGCATAGATTAATGATTGTAAAAAACATACCAGAAATTTTAATAATAAAATGAAACATAGAGGAAAAAGTCGAGCCCATTGAATGCATATTATCCCCTAAAGAAAATTATAAAGGAATAGATCCTCTCAAGACAGAATAATTCTATTCGCTAGTGTGTTGATACAAAAATAATGGTGTCAGTGAGCTACTCAACAGGAGCAAAGTGCAAAATATTTAATTGTGCAGAAGAAGAAGAAGAAGTTCAGAATTTTCGTTGTGATAATATGAGAGAAAATCCCTCTATTTATAGACAACAAAGGGTAGTGTGAATAAATTATTGTTGTGCCTTATCGGAAAGGTCACGACTCTTTCGACAAGTCACAATTTTTTTTATAAAAGTTGCAACTCTTAGTAAAAGTCGCAACTTTTGATTTTAATGAAAGGGAAGACTAAATTTGAAAATAAGTAAGTTAAAAGGGAATACTGATTTGTGGTGGTGCCACATAGGCGGGCTAGGGTTCTCTTTTATATAAATATATGATTGTTGTCATGATCACTCTCATCTGTTGCGTGATTGCTTTCCACCTGTTTATCAGTGTCTTCAGTTTCCATCAAGGTCTCTTTATCCCCCATCATCTTTGAGGATTTCTCACTATCCTTGTGATTGTTGGACTGTTCTCAGTGACTTGAGAATCACCGTGTAACGCTTTCTGCTATTATTTTCTCGATGCAATCGAAGATCTCTGGGCTGTCAGCAAGCCTTCTATTTCCCCCTGAAAGTTGTTAACGATAACTTAAGTTGCCACATCTGGGCCTATGCACCAAGCCTGTGAATTATTTGGCCAAGATGTATAACTCCCTTTGGGATTTCCTTTAAATGACTCACATGCCCCTCATTTAAATGGCTCACGTGCCTCATGAGCTTACATCGTGACTTTATTTGCAGGGGCCACATGCTGCTGTATTTGAAAATCCCTAAGTTGACGGGATTCACTATCATTATCACAGATCCTCTCTGCTAAAATCCTTTGGTTAAATTGTTGGACTGGGTGAAAGGTGTCTTCTTTCCCCTTATTGTTTTTCAGCATAATTTCAAATCTTGGCGAACATTCCAGCCAGATTTGAAAGTAGAATTTTATGCGATTCCGGGACACAACCACCTCTTTTGGAAGTTTTCTACCGTTATTTGCGACCAGGATCCTCGGCGACTTCATATGATTTTTCAGTTCTGTTTCCTCCTCCGTAGCCACCCAACCTTCACAGATCTCGCCTATCTCTTATCTCTTGGAAGACCTTCTTTGACCATAGGCACAGGGAAACTCCCATCGCTCTGATCCATGTTTCTTTAATAGGCAGACTTAGAAATACAGCCTGTTGTTGATGTACACCATTCGAGATGAAGGCTACACGTTTTCCATCGCCACTGGCCCTGAATAATCTGCTCTGCCATGTTTCTGTTTGGGAACTCAAATAGAAATCTCTTATCATTTAGCTCGTATATGTCATTCCGAAAACATTCTTCCAGTTAGAAGACGACCATCTTCTTAGATTTGCTAGAGTTTGCCTCTCTGTAGACTTCTCCCTATAAAACCCTACTAGACATCTAGATAAAAAGTCGCCTTCCTGAACTCCTATTTTATCTAGGATTTTCTACTGTACCCCTCATATTTTTGATCTCTGCATTGCGTAAATTCCTGGATTGCTATTTACTATCTTGAATAGCAGTAGCATACGGGTAATCCAAGACCACCCTAGTGCTGGGTATTTTCATCTTTAGCTTCTGACATTTAATGAATCTATCGATCTTCAAAGAAATGTCCGACCTCCCAACATTCGATGCCAACTCTGGTATTATAAATCCAGACCTCCTCCCTCTATAAAATGCTATGATGTTTATGAACCTCCCATGTATATTATGCTTTCTTGTGCAGTAGTGCTCCGACTCATGCTCAACCATTGTCCATCTTCTTGTCTCCTTCTTTTTTTCCTTGGATGCTTCTCTTAAGCAATTGCAAATCCGTTCCATCACCTTCCTACTAATAGAAGATCTGTGCATCATCTTTCTGCTTCTCCTACCTATTCGTACCATTCAACATTGTCATTTTCCTATCTGGTGAAATCACAAGACTTAAATCATGTGTTGAAATAGATTCGATTTTCCTCTATTCTATTGGAAAGTAGTTTATCAATAATCACAGTGGGTGTTTATTGTTGGCTTGAAAGAAAAGGGTTGAATCTGGTCGGAGTAACCGTAAAAGATGTGCTTCTCTCTCCTAAGAAGTAGGAGAGAAAGGGTATTGGGAACTGTGTCCAGGTGCTTTTTATGACGTGCTGAAGTGACTAGTTTAAAAGAGAGAAATAATTTTAATGACTATGTTGCAGAATTGAGGAACTGTAAGATCCCAATGGAAGAGCTTTTCCCACCTCCCGAAATAATAGGAGAAAAGAGTACACAGAGACATTTGGTAGTTTCACTTATCATAAATGCATTTCTTCACCTTCAGTCATGGACGCCTCTCTGTGTGAGATTGGGTATATGAGAGTATCCCTTGATTCTTTTGTTTTGAATTGTTCCAATCTTTGTAATGATGAGCATATTGAAATGCCCTTTTGATAGTTGCACATCCAAAGGAATTGAACTATTTGGAAGGATTTTTTTTGTTATGGGCCGCTCTGAGCTGGGCAGCCTGGGAATTTGGCGCTAGTCTATTCCGATTCATGGTGAGGGAGGTCATGCTATAGAACACTAATCAACCGAGGGCCCTTAAGAAGGGTCCCTTGATGGGTCCTTTCTATCTCAGGGAGGGCTATGCGAGCTAAGGCAGGATTACTCTCACCCTTCTCTTTCATTATTGCTATTGAAAGGAGTTCATGGTATGCTCAAGAAGGCAAATATGGATGTATGGTTAAGGGGGTTCAGGGTGTTATACAATGACGGTGGAAGTCTGGAAACAACACATTGTATACCAACGATACTCTGATTTTCTGTGATGTTAAAGTGAAGCAAGCCTCACATCTGTTGTTTATAGCAACTGTGAGGCGGTCAAAGGCCTTCTGTCAACTGGAGGATTGATGCCTTCAGGAGGAATTTCATATGGCAAGTATTTAAGTAGAAGAAATGCTACCATTTAGTAAACCAGAAAACTCTCACAAACCGGAGGGTGGGTGGGGGTCTAGGAATTAGAAACTTGAGACAGCAAAACAAGAGTACTAATGAAATGGCTAGGGATGTCTACCATTGGAGTCACCTGGGTTGGAACTTCGGCTTGTTGGAACTTAAGCTTTAGAAGATTTTAAATGATTGAAGGTGAATAGATTGATTTAATTTTTCAAACATCTGGAAAATTTAAGAGGAACTATTTGGCAAGAGGACAGGATGGTATGGGAAAGAAACATCAGAGTTTTTTTTTTGCTGTGAAATATGCTTATAAGGTTCTAAACAGGGTTTGGACAACATTATGGTCCTTGGCATTGGAAACACTACAGAAGATGAAGGTACCATTCAAGGTGGTATTGTTCTGCGGGTTAATGGTGAAACAGGCTGTTTAACACATGACAATTTGATCAAGAGAGGATTGGGCATGTGCTCAAAATACTTGTGTGTGGTAAAGACAGTGAAAGAATTAGCTATTTATTTTTACATTGTCGGGTGACAACAGATTGTGGAAACTGTTCATGGGTATAAAAAGCTTGAGCAGAGAATGCCCAGGAGAACTGATGAAATTTTGGCATACTGGAATGGCACAGGTGCAGGATCGGGACAGAAGAGGTGGTGGGACAATGTCCTAGATTTTATTTAGGGGGAAGAGAACTCAAGATGTTCTGAAGAGTTAAGCTAACTCTGAATAAGCAATGAAGGGTATATTTTTTGTTTTTACTTTCTATTTAAAGAAGCTTCTGTACAAGATGTTCTCTTGTAGATCTCATTGGGTCCTTCTGTTTGGTTGCTATTTTTTTTTTTGGTGAATTTTCTTGGTCTCTTGTAACTAGTTTGAGTTCTTAGCACAATCTTTGTGCTCAAACACTTGTTGAATATATTAAAATCTGTTACCATTTTCAAAAAAATAAAAAACAAAGTGTGTGTGTGTGTGTGTGTGTGTTGTGTGGTGTAGACTGGCTTGGGGTTGTCTTTTAGTAGGTTGGGCCAGGCCAAGCTCCCATATAACATGTTTACTAGCCGCTGGTAAGTTGCAATAGCACTAAATTGTTGAAAATTTCTATCTTATAAATACGACCCTCATGAAGTTTGTTTTTAAGTGACTCATAATATTTGATAAATTGATTTGACAATTATGACATCTTGCTCTATCTCCTTGTCCTCCCCTCTTCATTTCCCTCTTTTTCTGTCTCATTTTTTTTCCCTCTCATGCTTCTTTGTTTCTCTATGCCTGTTTGCCCTTTCTCATTCCTTCCCGGCCTTATCTCCTTCCTTCCCTTATTTGTTCTACATCATTATAATTGTATATTTGTGTAGTGTTATTAATATACATCTAACAAACTGTCCACTTCACTATGCAAAATTTCAATTTTGTGGAGAAAAAAGTGATTTTATATATGGTCAGTGATTATCTATATTGTTGGTGCATGTGCTTTCTGTAGTGTGATGCTATAGGTATTTTCTTACATTTCTTTAAAACTGTTTCTGCGATGTTCTTGAGCCAGAAGTGGATTTGCAACACTCTGCTATTTGGATTGCCAGTGTCTATTTGATGCTCCTTATGCACTTTCTTGAAAACAAAGTAGCAGTTGATCTTACGCGTTCTGAATTTGTTGAAGCGCAAGAGGTTTGCTTTCTAGCTCTGTCTATTTCTGTTCATTGCCATTCAATAACTTAAAGCTCTATGGATTATTTATTAAAGAATGAAATCTAGTCAGCTTACTAATTTGATAAGGTAATTAATCTAGTAAGGTTACTCAAGCAGCTTACCAGTAAAATCATGGGTTTTCTATGGGTGGAGAGGAGTGGTTTTGTCAAGAATGTCGAGGGTTTAAAATGCTACAGTGAGAATTAGAATATAAATGGCTGCTATAGCAACTCTGCTGCTCTACATGTTAATAGTTGCTTGTTCGAAAAACAACAAAAGGTGAAGTCCGTCAGTTTCCTATAAGCCGGCTATACCAAATGGTGTTACAGACAAAACACAAAGAACACGAAATTAAGCTCAGCAAATAAGGAAAAAGAAGCAGATTGTTGAGAACTTGATGATTTGATGAATACTAAGGACATCTTTATAAGGTGATGGGGGGAGATGTTTAGGTGTTTGGAACTTCTTGGGCAATGTTAAAAACTATGAAGTATTTGATGTTTTGTTGGAGGAATGGGAGAAAGAGGGGAAGACGTAGGGTATGGAACGTGGTTCCTCTTGCGATGATGTGGGTTATTTGGAGAGAAATAGGAGAGCTTCTGAGGGGATAGATTTGAGTTCTACTCAGCTGACGAGTAGTCTCCTGTCACTTTATTTTCTTTTATTGCACCCAGAATGTTCCTTGTTGTATAGAAGAATGGGTGGAGTTTGTAGAGAATTATGTCCTTTTGTATTCTTTATCTTTTGGTATTAACCATTGTATACAATCAGATTTTTGGCCATGTTTATGAATGAAATACGTTAATCTGATTTTAAAAAAAGAGTACACATTTTTAAGTGTTAAACACAAGATGCATATGGTATTAGCCTAATGTGGGATAGTGTCTTGCAAAAGAACTGGATACTTTCAATATTCTAACTCTATTATTTATTACCAGCACTTTACTAAAACTTAAAATGAAAAAAACCAACTTCAGTTGGTTTATTTTGAAAAGATAAAAATTAGATGGTAACAGTTATAGTTACTGAAGAACCTGCTGAATAGTATCACTGGAACCTAGTATGAAAAGCTTTTCATTAATTCAGTTTTGGATGCCTTACCTACTTACATGATGTCCATCTTCCCTATTCCTAATGGGGTGATACAAAGACTTGATAAAATTAGGAGAGATTTCTTATGGAAAGGGACTGAGGAAAATGATTCCACTGTCCAACATTTAGTCAAGTGGAACAAGGTTCTCTGGGGGAAGAATCATGGGGGTCTATGACTAAGGAATTTGAAAAAGCAGAGCAAGACTAAAGTGGTTATGGAGGTATTCTCAAGAGCCTCAACCATACTTACGAAAAGCAATTCAAGAAAAATATGGAGAGGAGAACAAGTGGATGACAAAGGAGGTCCTTACACCATATGGGGTAAGCCTATGGAAGTCCATCAGAATCTTGTGGCCTCTCTTGAAGATCAATACGACCATCAGGGTAGGAAATGGCATCAGGACTTCATGTTTGGAGGAAAAATAGTTGGGCATTTTAGCTTGAAAAGTATCTTTCCGGAGATGCATGACTTGGTAATAAATAAACAAGTGAGTGTAGCTGAGGTTTGGACACGACATTGATGGAATTTCCAGTTTAGAGGGAACTTCAATAATTGGGAAATCGAGACTGACTGATTTTTTTTAAAGGCTGGAAGCTTTTACAGGAACAAGGTATGAACATTATAGATTATGGTGGAGCAGAAATAACAAAGGCACATTCAAGGTAAACTCTGCATATAAGTTGCTAATTCAAGATGAACTACAACCTTCTCTTTGGCCTTGGAAGCAGATTTGGAAACCTAAAATTCCTTCCAAGATGTCATGTTTCACTTGGCTTCTTTCAAGAGAAGCAATTTTAACACAAAATCTCAAGAAAGGGAAGTTCTCCATGTGTTGTAGATGCTATTTATGTGGGGAAGAGGTTGACACAATCAATCATCTGCAGCTATGGAGGATTTTCATTAGGCTCAGGGGTTTTGCTTAGGTTATGCCTAACAGAATCGCACATCTTTTACAGTTGGGGAGATGTAGGGGTGGGAGCTGCTGATAGAGATTGATGGAGGATTGTTCCAGCCTGTATTTGGTGGACTGTTTAGAAAGAAAGAAATGCTAGATGTTTTGAGAGCATGAGCTGTGGTCTTCAATAGATCAAACTAAATTGTATCAGGGTTTTTTGCTTCTGGTGCAAGCAGATGTATTTAGAGGGCACTGAATCCATTATAGATATCCTAGGTTCCTGTTAGGATTCGAATTCAGTTTTCTTACTATTTTAACAAGCTGTAGATATGGTTTTAATGCAACACATGCACTGATTCAATGAATATACACAATGTTACCTTCTCAAAAATAGAGAAGCTTTAATCACCTGAATCTCACCGGAAAAGTCTTAGCAGTTAGAATCACATTGAAAAGCTTTGATCACAAGAATTTTGACAACAAGTTACTCAATTTAGCCGAGATGCTACTAGAATTATCATTCAAAAGAAGCATGGTTCCATTGAACCAAAAGATAGTGGTGCTGCTAGAATTATCACCCCGAAGAGGAAAGAAGACGGAAAAACCTTAAGCGGGCAGATGGTGTATGGCCACAGCTACAGCCAGTAAATGAAAACTAAGCCTCTATTAAGATCATAGATGATATGTGAGAAAATAAAAGAGAAGAAGATATATGTTTTAGTTGATGATTTGATGAATAGAAACCAACTATATAGATGTTAAACACAAACCACATATACACTCCATTGTGTAGAACATCTAATATAAGAACGTAACAATTCTATGGATTCCGTCTCTAAAACTTTTCCAAGCCTCTTTAAGATAGAAAAGGGAAGGGGAAATGAAGTCAAGTGTAAGTAGACAAAACCTCTAAAACATTGTTAATAAGAACCAAACTTCCCCTCAAAAGAAATCTTGTCTTTTCTGGTTCAATAATTTCTTCTTGCATTTTCCAAGATTCTTTCCTATATGGAGATGGAAGCAGAATGGCTCCCGAAGGAAGCCTAAGATAAGTAGTAGGAAGAGAACCAGTACCACTGCCCAAAAGCTTAACAAGAGGTTGGATGTTTGAGACATTGTTAACCAAGAAAAGTTGACATGAAGATTGGCGGTGTTTTGCTGTGATTCCTAGCATCACATGGAATCGAAGTGTCATTTGGAAAAAAAGTATGTGAAATGTGTGAATTTCAGGCCTTGCAACATGGTGCAAAACCCTTAAGCAATGGTTGATGTATACCAGTGTCTATCATATAGTGAAGACCCTCTATACCAATATTAAGAGGCAAGGAGAGAGGGAATCCCCTGCCTTATGCCTCTTTGGTAAGAGGGGAAACCCAACGAGCCATCATTGAAGCAATGATAAGAACATGAATTTGACGGAAGTAAAACAGTGAGATCCAACTGATCCATTTATGCAGAAAGCCCATATTCTCCAATAGAGAAAGCAGGAAACTTCTACATGATCAAAAGCCTTCTCTATGCCAACTTTGCAAATGATGGCATGGATGATTTGTCAATATTTAATGAAAGCCAACTATTGCACAGAGATCATTTTCCTGATAATCCTCGTAAGTTTTTCTACAAGAACCTTTAGAGATGATCTTGAAGGAACTAAAAAAATTTCTGCTGAAAAATTTCTTCTTGTTTGAGAATTTCGTCAAGATCCACTTGGAGTCCTGCTCGCTGAACCATTTCACCATTAGAGAGGGTTCTTGTTTTTGCTTCAATATTAAATTTCAGTAAGTCAGCAAGTATATATGATTTCCTGAATTTCGGAAGTCAAAAGTGTAAAGATTCCATTCCGGGATGTCAATTTGGAAGATTAAACAGGATGGGGGAGATCCTTTACAATGAAAAGGTCTCACCGGCCTTTTAATCATAGCAACAAAATTTTCTGTTTCCATCCACGTATGTTAGAATTTGAAATAAGAATGCGGCTTGTTTCCTACTGCTTGCACTGAAGCACGATGGGAGAATGATTAAATAGTATTTAGTAATTATGGATTGCGTGATATAGCAAAAACAATCGTCCTTTCCAAAGAGCCAAAATATTATTCCATCTTCCTGTCATAGAAACCCCACCGTTTTTTTGGATTTCACAGCTGAATATTAGTTTCTTGAAAGCATATAATGTAGCGTACCACTTCTTGACTAAGTTGACATTTAGACATGCGTTTTGGGATCATGATTTCAAATCCCAAATTCTCAAAAAAAAAAACAAGATTTGGGATTCCTAAGTGTGATTTCAAAAATTTTTATATGTAAAACTTGACCATAAGTTTATATTTTACAAAAAAAGACCATAAGTTTAAATTTTGTGGAAAATGATTCATGGTCAATGTGAAGAGATTGTCCCTACCATGTTGGAGAATTTTATCAAAGAATAACTAAATACTACTATGGCTGATCTATTGGACTAGTGAATCCTTGTAAAATTACGTGTATTTGGGAGTTTATAATAACATATAATCACAAATATCTATTTATAGAAGGAACATGGAGAAATGTGATTTACTAACTCAGTGTCTTAGGAAATTCCGATATGTTTATGAACTATGATTTGCTCTTTTAGTGAGATTACATAAGAGTTGTGGACTTCAAATCAACATGATTTTAAATCACTGATTTCCAATAATGTCCAAACGGCTCTTAAGAGTTTTAAGAGCAAGCATTTGTCCGAAAAAAATCAACCTGGTTTGGAGAGTGATATATCCCTTCCTTTTGCCAATTCCCCTTTGGTAATTTTCAGCCGTTGTCAATTTGGCAAATTATGACTCTATACGTACAGGAACTCATTATTAATTGTGTTGTCACTCTTTCTTTCTGTTATGTGATACCATGCATTTATTATATGATGGAAAGGTTAATAGAATCTTATATTTCAATTTAGGCATTGGTGCAGATGAGAAGTTGGTATATTCGCTTTCCAACAATTTTACAAGCTTGTGAGTGTGTTGTTGAAATGCTTCGAGGACAGTATGCACATTGTGTCGGCTGCTACGATGAAGCAAATTATCATTTCCTTGAAGCTTCAAGGGTATGTATAAATTTGAATCCTTCTTGAAGAGCCTTCCTTATTTTCGGTAAGAGTATAAATCAGCTAGTGCAAATCATCATTTCCTTGATGCTTCAGCGTAGTATATTTTAAACATAAAATGCAAAGGAGTTTTCTCACAACTCCGAAAATTTGTGTTCTTGAATGGGAATTACATGCGGCTTTTATGTTCAAGTTATTGGTACAAGAAAGACATCAGTAATGACCACGTTCAGACTTCTATTCCTTTCCATCACGGCGATTAAATCTGTTCATATTTCTGCCAACTTGTCCGCTATAGGTTGGCTTCTAACTTATGTTGCTGCCCGTTTATGCTACTAAATCTGTTGGTTAATAATAGTAAGTTTGGGTTTTCTTGCTCTTTCTGTTTTCCTTTTTATCAGTATATTCTTTTCTGTGCAGCTAAGTGAGAACAAATCAATGCAAGCCATGTGCTTTGTTTATGCAGCAATCTCTTACATCTGCATGGGAGATGCTGAATCCTCAGCAAAGGTTGGCACAGTTCCTTCCATATGGAGATACTTATCTCTCTCTTTGGATATCTGTTTGCTGAGCACTTTTGTTCTGCAATAGGCCCTTGATCTGATCGGACCAGTTTTAGGAGTGATGGATTCTTTCACGGGAGTGCGAGAGAAAACGAGTGTCCTCCTTGCTCATGGGTTTCTACTGATGAGGCAGCAAAATCTACAAGAAGCAAGGTAGATCTTCTATCAAAAATGTTTATTTTGGGAACACTTGTTTTTTATTTGGATTTTGAGTCTAGAGTATTTAATGCATGAAACAAAGTCGTGTTGTATTTCTCTGCAATATGCTTAAGTATTGTACTAAAGCTCAGTTGGTAAAATAACATTGCTAACAGTGTCGGTCATATACAAGTGGTATGCCAAAAAGTAGATAAAATGCAACATAATATGAATCTCAATAAATGATGGTTGATCTTCTATAAACTGAACTTTGGAGGTGCATTACGAAAAAACTAGGAATGAGAATTTATTCTCAAATTTATGTAGTCTTTTATCCCTTCGAAAGATCTCATATACCACTTGATCTTCCTTTAAGATGAATTGTGGTGGTGCATAAAAAGGAAACTCGGAGTGGGAGTGTATTCTTCAACTATGCGTAATCCAATCCGTTCAAAAGCTTTCATATTTCCACTTTGTTATTTTACTCAATAAAATTACCTTACCAATAACAAAGAACAAAAGATGCTTAGCAAAGTACATTTTATTAGTCTTCCGAGTACTTCCAATTTCCATAAAAGCTCGTGGAAAAATCAAGAAGTTCTCACTCCGAGGCACTAATCCCAATGTAACTTCTTAAAATCATCTCACTACCCAAAAACCGCACCAGTGATCCGTCGGACCATCGGAATTCATCTCTTTCTCCTTCTTCCAATTGCCTCCCATCACAGCCTCCTATAACCTATTGCGACCCCACCCCCAAAATTACCCATCACCAGAAAAGCACATCACGCGCTCTCACACGCCTCACATGCTGTGGCGTGGGACTCAATCTCCCTATAGGTCACTAGATTTTCTTTCCGTTGCCCTCTCTCTTGCGACTCGGCATAGGCTATCAGTATCTCTTTTCCGATCTGTCTATTTCTGTCCTCCCAGAGCTGTCATGGGAGAGGACACCATCTTTTTCGTTGTAGGTTTCAAGTCTTACAACATACTAGGGTGGTTTCTAGAGCAGATACATGGTATGACTGGGTAGAAAGAGGTCCTAACATGATGACCAGGATGATCATTAGCCAGAAGACGATGGAACGGCTGGTTTACGCCCTCAAAGAAGCTTAAAAAAGACAGGAGAACTCAGTTCGCAGGTGGAAGCTCAAGGATCTTTTTTCAGACTTAGTTGCTCAAGAAATTTCAACAGATATGGTCGATAATCAGCATCATTAACTGGCAGGGTAGGAGAAGAGCAACGATCATCATCTTGGAGTGGTCTCTAAATTCTGACTGGATGGACATTGCAAAAGAATATATCAATACGATCCGATAAAGAATCAAACTTATTTAAATGTTCCTGCTATTTTATATTTCCTTGAAAAAAGGGCTCAACCTACAGAAACTGTTCAGTGCTCTCCTTTGTCTCATTGTTTATCTCGTAATCATTCGATTCCGCCCCTAAGGCAGCTCACGGCTGACCTTGAACTGGCCAAAAAGCTTTCTATTTGAACGGAATTCCACAATTGCATAAGCATTGAATGACTGATTTTTGCAATCTTTTCGACCTTGGTTTCGTAGGAGCAAGTCAGAAAGATTGAGAAATAGAACCATCTGATTTTTTTATCAATGCTAACTTTCAGAGAACAGTTAATATAACACACAGAGAAACAGAGGAGAGATAATCATATTATGATACTGTGAGAAGTAATAAATGGACTATAAGAAACTTTAATGATGCCAACTGCCAAGATACATCAAAAAGGCAATTTGCTGTTATCACAGATGCCATATCTAAAACCCAGAATGACATACTAGCTGAGAGTGCTGTGGGAAGTCTGTCGGAGGAGATCCTGGATATCACATCGTCGGAGGTTCGTAAACGGGTTGGGAGTACCTGGAGACATCATCATGGCATTAATATATATATGACTTTGGGAGTAATCAATTTTTATTTCAATTCCCCAATAAAATTATTGCAGAACACATCATTAGAGGACAATGGTTCAGGAAAACACATAATATCAATCTTCAATGGTGGTCGCCGACTTCGAACACCATCCATGAAAAGCCGGACCGGGTTTGGATCAGGGTAGTTGGTTTTTACCCCTCCAACTTTGGTCCCAGAAAGTCATCTGTGAGATCGAGAATTTCTGTGGAGGTTGGGATTCGTACTGAAGAAGAGATAGAGCTTCGTAATCACTTGAAATGGGCGCGGTTAAAGGTGAGAGGTGATGGCAATTCCGTCCTTAATTCAGTACCGCTGGTTCATGAGGGTTTGACTTTCAAAGGTCAGAGTTGGGTGGAGGTGTCTATGAGGGTGGCCTTCGATGAAAGAACTCTAGTTGTCCCTATTAACCAGAGGTCCAAAGATTTGATTGGGTATAGAGGGGATGAGAGCCTTCTAGGCTTTACAGAGGTTTCTGGACGCATGGGTTCCTTGTACGAATTTTGAAACAGCCTGATGTACCAGCACAAGAGCCTTTGCACTGTTCAGCAACTCCTAAGAAATCCAAACATGTAAAAAGGGACCACATTAGGCCCAGATCTGCTGGCCTTATTCATTTTAAGTGAGTCTTTCAGTGAAAACTACTTCCCTCAGTTAAATGATCCAATCGCTGAACATGAAGCCATTTCAATTCCTCCGTCAGTTTTAAGGTGCATAAAAATAAAAGGAACAGATCTGGAAGAAAATTCGTGGAAGAAGGAAGACGACATGGAAGATAATATTGATAGAGAAACTGTGGAAGTGTCAGACAAGTTCCCAGTTCTCCCTGATTCTCGTCGACCTTTGAAAAACTATTGCACGCAAGAACTTAATTCACAGAGAGGTGAAGAGAACAATTCTTTGGCAACAATTGAAGATGCAGTTCACTTAAACCAACATAGTCTAGAGGAAGAAGATAGTCCAGATTTTGACATGCCAATTTGGATCTATCAGAACATCACAAAATTAGCTAATGATTTCGGAGTTGACATTAAGGGATGCGAAGAGGAAGCTACGAGACTGTTCATGAAGATCGATAGTATGAGACAAAATAACACTAACTAGGGGAGAAGAACTTGAAATACTTCAGCAGTTAAAGGTTCAAAAGAACTTAAGAGCCTAGAATGTGGGATCAATTTCAGAAGTAATGGTACTAGAAGCAGGGGATTTACACAATACCTAGTGATAAATTTCAGTCAAGATAGTTTCATGGAATGTGAGGGGCCCGAATCAGGCAAATAAGAGGTGTGTAGTCAAGAATCTAATCCAAGGGTGGAAGGCTGATGTTTATTGCTTCCAAGAGACCAAGATTGAAGGGGATGTGAGAAACATTATTTATGATTTGTGGGCAAACAGAGGAGTGGAATTTTGTCAATTTGAAGCTAGTGGCACTAGAGGGGGTATCCTAATTCTCTGGGACGGGAAATTTTGGACAGGGGATGTTAGCAATGTGGGAGTGTACTCTATGTCCTGCAAGTTCATAGTTAAAAGTCTTAATTTCACCTGAGTATTTACTGGCATCTACGCTCCCATAGTAAAGAAGAAAGAGAATAAGTTTTGGTGAGAAGTTGGGACACCTAGAGGTTTGTTCAATGGCCCTTGGGTCATTTGTGGGTGTGAAATTAGGTCTAGGCCTAACTCACTCCCCACAAAGCTAGCTCAAAGGATGGAGAATTGTCCAAGCCTTGTAAGGAGTCCACCCATCTCATTAACCATCGATGTGGGACTTTTGTCATTCTTTAACACCCCATCTCACGCCTAGTACTTAACATCTGATGCTTGGGTAATTTTGATTTTGGGGGTCCCAACATCAGGTGAGACGGGCCCTACTCTGATACCATGTGAAATTAGGTCTTAGGCCTAACTCACACCCCAAAAGCTAGCTCAAAGGATGGAGGATTGTCCAAGCCTTATAAGGAGTCCACCTATCTCATTAACCACCAATGTGAGATTTTTGTCATTCTTTAACAGTGGGGATTTCACAATGTTAGATTCCTCTTTGAGAAGAAAAATTGTTTAAGAATCACAAAATCTATGACTGATGCAGGTGTCTGATATAGGTACGGATCTAGAGGCCGGATCCTTCATGAATAAATTTTTAAGATTGGGGGATATGGATATGTGTATGGATACAGGTGCGGGGTTCTCCTAAAAATAATTAAAATATCGAAAAATAGTTATAAGATCCAAATTATGAGATATTATGTGGGAGAACTTGAGGAAAATCTTGGAAGGAGATTAAAGGAAAAGGGGTGACATAACAATTTCTATATAAAAGACATTCCGTTTTCTTCAATTCACCTTAGCTTTTGTATTGATTACAGAAATTATTAGAAGTTAAAACTATCCAGGCTTTCCCCATTGATTTTGGTCAAAGTCCCCAAAATCGGTTGACCAAATCAGACACGGATCCCACACCCACACCCACACCGACACCCATGTCGTGTCGACACGGGTGTGACACCAAAAGTGAAGAGTCCAAGCAACGTATGATAGGTTTCTAGTGTCTAATAAGTGGAATGAAGGCTTCAAAAATGTCAAGCAATAAATCCTGCAAAAGGTCACCTTTGATCACTCACCAAGTCTATTACAATGTGGGAATTCGGATCCTATAAGGTCATATCTTAAATTCGAAAATTGGTGTCTGCAGATTGAGGGTTTCTTGGATAGAGTCAAGGAATGATGGACGTCGTTTGATTGTGAAGGAAGAACAGATTTCATCCTAGCCTTTAAGTTGAAAGCACTTAAAGTCAAGTTGAGACTTGAGAGAGTGGATCAGCAAAAGGAAACTTGGCGTTATAGAAACATAATACTTAATCAACTTGTTGAATTTGTGGAAGTCCAGGATCACAAAGCTCTTCAGGAAGAGGAGGTCCACTCAAAAGCTGAACTTCCGTTATTGTTTGAAAATATAGCTAAATATGAAAAGTTAATTGGATGGAACAGGGTGACAACAACACCAAGTTCTTCCACAAAATTGCTAATTTGCATAGAAGATACAATAGTATTAATGAGCTAAATGTGTGTGTGTGTGTGTGTGTGTGTGTGTGTGGGGAGTTGAAGTAGTCAGGAATCCTAAAGACATGTAGAAGGAAATTGTGGTCTTCTATCCACTATTAAGTGCAAAAAAGCTTGAAGGTTGTAGTTAATTAAGGAGGAAATCCAGAAAAGAACAAAGGAGAACTTAAGAATAATGAAAGATTAGAACTGTAAAGCAATGAAGAACAAGAAAGAATAGATAAATTTATTTTAGAATTCAGATTATCTTTTTTACTGCCTAAGACTTACATTTATAATAAAGAACTAACTTCATGGTCCTAAAAATCAGCAACACATCTGCTGAAGATAAACAAATTTCTAGAGACTAGGTAAAGAAGTTATTTGAGGAAAACTAAAACTAATTTACTGCAGTAAATAAATAAAAAGCTGCAGTCCTAAAACATAGTAACTAAGACTCCTCCTTGGTTTAGGAACTGCTGATTCCTAATTTTTCTCTTAAAAACTCAAACTTGCTGAGGGAAAGGGGCTTGGTGAAAATGTCAGCAACCTGCTCATCACTCTTGAAGTAAAGAAGCTTCACATCTCCATGTTCTGCATATCTCTTAAGAAAAACAACTTGATATTGAAATGCTTCGTTTTTGCACGAAAAACTGGATTATTAGCAATAGAAATTGCAGCTTGGTTATCAATAAAAACCTCAGTCCCTTCTTTTTGCTCCATATTTAGATCACACATAATTTTCCTCAACTATAGTGTTTGATTCACAGCTGTTGTTGCAACAATAAATTCTGCCTCGGCTATTGATTGTGCTACTATATCTTGTTTCTTGGAATACCAAGAGAAAGCTCCTGACCTAAGATTGAAACAGAAACCTGAAGTACTCTTCATATCAGGTGCACCACCCCAATCACTATTTGAGAATCTGTTAAGTCTAAACTTCTGACTTTTGTGAAACTTAACACCATAGTTGATAGTTCCCTTGATGTATCTGACAATTCTTTTAGCTGCTCTCAAGTGTAAATCACTTGCACAATGAGTGAACCGAGACAAAAAACTCACTGCATACAAAATATCAAGCCTAGTTGCAGTCAAATACATCAAGAAGCCAATAAGACTTCTATAATATGCCTCATCCACCTTTTAAATTCCATCATCTTTTGAAAAAATTTCCTTTTGGTTCATTGGAGTACTCATTACCTTGCAGTCTTCCATATGAAACTTCTTTAGGATTTCTTGAGCATATTTTTTCTGGCAGATGAACACTTTGTCTTCATTTTGTTTGATTTCCACTCCAAGAAAGTACGCCATCAGTCCAAGGTCTGTCATTTCAAAGGCCTTCATCGTTTTCAACTTGAAGTCCTCAATTAGGCAAACCTTAGATCCCGTGACAAAGAGATCGTCAACATACAAAGAAATAATAAGTATGTCTGCACCTAAACACTTAATATAAAGTGTAGACTTAGTATGGCTCTTCTTGAAACCTAAACTGAGCAAATGATCGTCAATCTTGCTATACCAAGCTCTTGATGCTTGCTTTAAACCATAGAGAGCTTTCTTTAGCAAATAAACCTTATTTTCTTGCACTTGACAACAAAGCCATCTGGTTGCTCAACATAAATCTCCTCCTGGAGAAGACCATTGAGAAAGGCTGACTTAACATCAAGTTGATAAACTCTCTAACCTTTTTCTGCTACAATGGCTAGTAGCAATCTAATTGTGTCAAGTCGAGCAACTGGTGCGAAAGTTTCTGAATAGTCTACTCCAAAGATCTGAGCGTAACCTTTCACTACAAGCCTCGCTTTGTGTTTGTTAATGGAACCATTAGCATTCAACTTTGTCCTGAAAATCCATTTTACACCAATAATCTTTCTGTCTAGAGGTTTCTCAACAAGCACCCATGTCTGATTTTTTTCGGTCATCATCATTTCCTCCTTCATTGCCGCCACCCATTTGTCATCCCCTTCTGCTTCCTCATAGCTTGCGGGCTCACAAATTGCAGTATTGCATCTCTGATAGATATCAGATATCAACCGCATGCCTCTAACAGGAGGATCATCTACTACATCTTTTGGATCTAATAGACTGTCAACTGGTGGATTGTTTTCAGGCTTCTCCCAGTTCCAGTGCTTGTCCTCAATGAAGTGGACATCTCTACTTACGACAATTTTCTCTGTTTGAGGTTCATAGACCTTATATGCTTTGGAGAAAACACTATAGCCTATAAAGATGCCAGGAACTGCCTTCTTGTCAAGCTTATCTCTTTTAACCTGTGGTATATACGAGAAACACAAGCAGCCAAAAATTCTGAGAAATTGCAATGACGGTTTCTGACCATACCATGCTTCATATGGTGTTTTATCCTTTATAGATCTAGAAGAAAGTCTGTTTTGCAAAAAAACACCAGTGCTGGCAGCTTCCGCCCAGAACCTTTTTGGTAGATGTTTCTCATGTAGCATGCACCTAGTCATCTCCTTTATAGTTCTGTTTTTCCGCTCACTTGCTCCATTTTGTTGTGGAGTATAAGGAGTAGCTGATGTTCTATACCAGCCTTATCACAGAGTAATTTGAACTGATTTGAAGTGTACTCTTTCCCATTATCAGATCTTAAAGTCTGAATTTTGCAGCCACTTTGATTTTCCACTTTTGCCTTTAAAATTCCAAAACACATCAGCTACCTCAGACTTGAATTTTAAGAAAAAAATCCAGTCAGTCTTGTTAGATCATCAATAAATACAATTTAGTAAAGACTACCATTTAAAGATGGTGTTCTATGAGGTCCACGCAGGTCTGTATAAATGAGCTGAAGCTTTTTTGATGCTCTCCAACTTGTTTTGGGGAAGGGCAGCCTGTTCATCTTTCCAAGTAAACAAGCTTGGCAATCTATTCACCGATTCTGCAATCTTGGTAGATCATTCACAAGTTCCTTTCTTTGCAAGAACATCATACGTTGATGATGAAAATGTCCCATTCTTTTATGCCAAACTTCTATAGAGTTGCCTGTGATGAGAAAAGTTGTCTGCTCTTCTTCGAAAGGATTGAGCGCGAAACATCTCCCCTCCATTTTGACCTTGAATATTTCATCGCCTGATGGATCTTCTATCACACAAGTTTTTTCTTTGAAGAACAGATTGAATCCATTCTCCGTTAATTGACCAACAGTGAGAAGGTTCCGATCTAGGTCTGGTACACACAGAACATTTGTGATAAGTTTTGTTCTAGAGCCACTAGTAATGGCTATGGCGCCCTTGCCTTTCACAGCAAGACAATCACCATTTCCAATTCTAACTTTCTTTGTCTCACTGTTCCACAATTCTTTGAACAACATCTTATCAGATGTCATGTGGTTAGAGCAACCACTATCAATTAACCAACTTTCACTTGAATCTAAACTTGTGAAACAAGTTGCAACAAAAAGGTGATCTTCTCCATCAGCAACTTGAGCTTCAACTTCAGGCTGCTGAATTTTGGCTTTACAAATTACAGCTTCATGACCTTGTTGATTGCACTTGCTGCATTTTGCATCAGGTCTCCTCCAACATTTGAAAGAAGGTTGACCTTTTTTTTCACAATGCCGACGAGGAGGATAGCTAGCCTTCTTGCTTTTAGCGAAATTCTCACTATTTTGTCCTTGTATCTTCTTGTTCTGCTTCTTCTTGTTTCTTCCATCATCTTGATGTTTAACTAATAGGGCTCCTTCAACAACTCCTTCCTGTCTCATTACACGTCGTTGCTCTTGTGCTTGAAAAGCACTTAAGAGCTCCGCTAGTGTAATTTTGGACAAGTCCTTAGAATTTTCTAAGGTTGTAACAGTAGCCTCAAATCTTTCAGGTACTGTTACAAGGATTTTCTCAACAATACTTGAATCATTAAAAGTGGAACCCAACAATCTGACTCGATTTGCTATATTAAGAAGTCGGTCAGAATACTCCTTTATGGTTTCACTTTCCTTCATCCTTTGCAGCTCGAACTCACGTACTAAATTTAGCACTTGCATCCCTCGAATTCTTTCATCCCCTTCATACTCAGTCTTGAGATAATCCCATACCTCTTTTGCTGACTTCAAGGACATAATACGAGTAAAGATGGTTGATGAAACTGCTGTATACAAGCATGCCTTTGCCTTTGATTTTATGGTTTTCCTTTCCTTGTGATTTTTAATCTGCGTGATTGTGGGATTCTTTGATAAGGGAACAATCTCGTAATCATCTTCCACAGCTTCCCGGAGACCCAAAGCTTCTAGATATGTCTGCATTTTGACTACCCAGATCTGATAGCTTTCTCCATTAAAACCTGGTGGTGCCATTGAAGTAAAACTTGCTTCTCCGTCCATGGAATTCACTAAAACAGATTAATGAACATACACAAGTCCCTCAAGAAGAAAAAGCTCCGATACCAATTATAGTTAATTAAGGAGGAAATCCCAGAAAAGAACAAAGGAGAAGTTAAGAATAATGAAAGATTAGAACTATAAAGCAATGAAGAACAAGAAACAAGAGATAACTTTATTTGATAATTCAGATTATTTTTTTTTTCTGCCTAAGACTTACATATAATAAAGAACTAACTTCATGGTCCTAAAATCAGCAACACATCTGCTGAAGATAAACAAACTCCTAGAGACTAGTTAAAGAAATTATTTGAGGAAAACTAAAACTAATTTACTGTAGTAAATAAATAAAATGTTGCAGTCCTAAAACATAGCAACTAACAAAGGTCCGTGGGGGCTTTAAGCGCAAATAAAGCGTGAGCTTTAATGATATATATATATCCAAAGTGAAATATCAATTATTTAGTTTCAGTTCTTCATAAGAGGCTCATTGGCAAGGACATGTTTGTTTTAGAACATTGATGACGACACTGAAAGTCTGAAACACATATAAAGCGAGGCGAAGCGCTCAACACGTTTTGAGCCTAGCTTTATGGCAGCGCTTAAACCGCGCCTTCGATAACACTGCGTTTATCAGAACTTATATTCTGAAAGATAAACTTGGAGAACTTCAGGTGGGTGCAGGATGGGTCACAAAATTAATGTTGAAGATAATCTCATGCTTAAGAAGGAATTCGAGGACCAAGAGATATAGGACAGTGTCAAGCTTTGTGCTAGAGACAAAGCTCCTGTTCCTGATGGTCTTAAGTTTTACCATGGCCTTCTATACCCATTTTTGAGAGGTTATTGGAAAAGTTGTGATTGCTACAGTCAAGTACTTTGATGAGAGATGTGTTTTTGAGAAAAGTTTCAACTCTACCTATGTGACTTTATTTCCGAAAAAAATGGTTGCTAAGTAGTTTAGTGACTTCAGACCTGTTAGCCTAATTGGTAGTGTGTGCAATCATCTCCAAATTACTCACTGAGAGGATCAAAATGGTTATGCACAAACTGGTAGACCCACAACAGTTGGCTTTCATAAAAGGGAGATAAATAATTGTTGCCATTCTTATGGTAATGAGTGTGTTGATGCTGGTGACAAAAAAAGTGTGTTGATGCTAGAACTAGAAGTAGTGTCTTAGGCCTCCTATGTATGCTGGACATTCAAAAAGCTTATGACCACCTCAATTGGAAGTTCCTGCTGGAGACTCTTTCTAACAGGGGTTTTGGAGGAAGATGGTTAAGATGGATGAAGTTTTGCATCAAATTCTCAGTTCTAATAAATGGCTCTCCGACAGGTTTCTTCTCTTCACAGAGAGGTTTAAGACGAGGAGACCCATTGTCTCCTTTCCTTTTTATCATCGCTGTCCAGACAGGTGTATTTTATAGTATGTTTGGTTGCATTTCTCGTGAGAGGTCAGCACCAAGAATTTATCGAGTCTTGATGTTAAGTCCTCTGCCCTGACCCATGTGAAACTAGCCCATTCTTGAAAAATGAACAAGAACATATTTATCAGTGAACTGTGAGAACTCCTCCGTTGCCCTTGACAGTGTTCTGCAACCCATTCTTTTCTCCGGGAACCTGGTGCTGTGAAGTCCTTCTTAACACCAACCGAATAGTCTATTCCGCTATTGAAGTAGTGAAACTTAAAAGATCTATGATAGAATCTGTAATGAAAAAGAGATAAGAAAATATTTTCTACTGGTTAGGTGAAGTGCTAGAATCTTAAACTCTGCATCAACCGGTAATTATGCCCGTATGGAGTGGACAAATCTCTAGAGTCAAAGATGCTGCGGATAATTTTTCTTCCTTACTAAATTCCGTATCATGGGTAACTGGATTTGCAAGAGAGTCAACCTTAAAGCTTGCCTGGTGATCTCTGGCAATAGGAGCCTTTTCTGGAAAAAAAGGTTTTGACTGGTTTGGATTGGGGTCAGTTGTTATAAAAAGCTAGGAAAAGCGTGCTTAAAGCGCAGCCCCTGCGCTTTTCTTCCCTGAAGCGAGGCAACATTCAAAAAGCGATCGCTTCTAAAGTTGAAGGGAGAAGCGCCATAAAAGAAAAAGCGAGAAAAGGTGCGCTTAATTTGAAAAAGCGCTAATTAGGGTTTTTTTAAAAAAAATTGAAGTTTTTTTTTAATATCTGAAATCTTCTTTCGTGACTTCAAATACCTCCTTTCACGACTTCAAATATTTTCTTTGGACTGCTGCGAGTTGCGACTGCTGTAAGTTCTCTTCTTCTCTGCGAGGTTTTTTCTATTTATGGTTGTGTTTTTTTCTATATTTTTATTGCTGCAACTGCTCTAAGTTCTCTTCTTCTCTGCGAGGCTGCGACTGCTCCGCTTCTTTTTTTTTTTCCTATTTTGGTTGCTGCTATGTTTTTTTCTATATTTTTATTGCTGCTTTTTTTTTTTTTCTTTCAATTTCTGTTTCTGCTCTGTTTTTCAATCTCCATTGCTGCTCTGTTTTTTAAATCTCTATTACTACTCTGTTTATTTTCAATTTCTATTACATCTCTGTTTTTTTTCCAATTCTATTGCTGCTCTGTTTTTTTTTTTTTTTTTGCTTCCACACAGTGATCAGTTATGTGCGTATGCTGGTTTGCTGCTCTTAATAGTCTTTTTATTTCTTATTTAGTTTATTGGTTGTTTTGTTACTAAGTTACACTTCTCTTTTGCTTGTAGTAACTAGTTTATTGGTTGTTTTGTTACTAAGTTACACTTCTCTTTTGCTTGTAGTAACTAGTAAAGTTGTACCTATTATTTATATATATATTTTTATTTTTATACTAAATATCGCTTTACTTTAAAAAAAAAGTGCGCGGTTCGCTTTTCACTTCTCGCTCCTATGAAGCGAGCCCTCGTTGCTTTTTTCCCCTTATCGCTTCGCAAAACACTGAATTTATTCAGGGTTTTGAGGCTTCCATTACAACTCTGACATAACAATGCGATGGAAAAAATAGGTGATGAATGTGGGGATTGGTTAGAAACTGTAGAAGAGACAAATAAAAGTTCATCTGATAAGGGCTAGAATCAGAGTGAAAGACCAACGGATGATTTTGACGAAGATGGAGATCATCTACAATGGTTTAATATACTTGCTTCCAGTATGGGTGGTTGCCAATGACTTACATTCTGATGAAGATGGAGATCATCGACAATGGTTTGATATACTCGCTTCCAGTATGGGTGGTTGCCGATGATTTAAAAATCTAGGAGGTCGAGAATAGGGTTGATCGAAGTGAAAGCGACATACAATTTCATGTTACAGAGGTCAGATCTACTACTGAGGAAACCAGAGACATAGATTCTGTAAGAGGAAAAGGTATAGCAACAGAGAAAACCTCGGATATCGAGGTTTAAAAGGAATGGGCAATAGTAAAGGTCAAAAGTCACGCGGCTAGTGGAAGTTGGGACACGTAACTTGTTGTAAATCTGAATGAAATACAAGCTCAAGGTACACAACTAGGTATTTGGAAAACAAAAGCAAATTGCAGCAAAAGCTCCAAATATAACAAATCAGAGGATTGAGGAGGCTCAGACAGAGGATGCAACTCAAGGAGAAGGTATTCTAACTATTGAGGGGGAGGTTTCTTGTAGCTATATTCGCAAAGCATATTCTTCCTTTCTATAAATTTTTGAAAATTAACTACTCCCTTGCAATAAACTTGTACCATTGAGCATAGAAGAGAATCTTGTAGAAGAGATAACAGAGACAAGGTGTTGTGGATGCGTTGGAAGTTAATTTAAGTATTTAATTATCTATTTAGTAGCTTTATTTATCATTCTAGAATAGGGTTTATATTTCATAGTTTTATAAGAATTAGGTTAAGGTATAGTTATTAGTTTGGAATAGAATTTAGGTGTCCTACTTTCATAAGAATTAAATTTTCTATTGATGTAATAAGACTCCTATTTAAAGGGGCTTTTGATGAATAAATTATTAAGTCATATTTCAGTAAAAATCTAGAGATTGGAGTTCTCTCTTCCATTGAAGTCTAAGGTTTCAGTCTACCTTCAATGAGCTGAAGTTATATACAAAAATGGGTTGATCTAGGAATTCAAACAAAGGCAGGGGAAAGTCGAAGTCAAGTTATTTAGATTTTCCTGTTCATCGTCCTGCGACTCGATCCTTCTCTAAGAATCCTAACAATTTGGAATCAGAGCCTAACACAATGGGCGATGAGATCAGTTCCTAATTTCGCAATGAGATCAATTCCAGGTTTCAAGAAGAACATGCGATTACAGAAACACTAATGGACTCTAAACTTGCAGCTATGGAACAATCTCGGTGAAAGAATTGTCCAAGCCATCCAAGAACATTTTCTAGCCTGGGAATTGGCTCTACCAAACCAGTAGTCCATGGGGTAGAATCAAGTGATGCCCTGACAATTGTGAAATCAACAAATCCGACTCCTAGAGGCAATACATTGCCTATTCAACCAACTGATCATAATCGTCAAATTAGTGGTAATTCCAATTTGACAATACCAAGGTATGCAAGGATGGATTTTCCTACTTATGTTGAAACCAACGACCCACTAATTTGGGCATATCACTGTGAGCAGTTTTTTTAAAATCAACACACAGCAGATGCATAAAAGGTTGGAAGGCTGGATTTCACATGTTGGGGAGAAGCACAATTATGGTATTGTCAGCTTAAACGAGCGAAGGGGCTGATGAGTTGGGAAAACTTCCAAAAACAATGTTTCCATTGATTTGAACCTCCTGAAAGCAGCAACCCGGTAGGTGAATTGCTCACGCTTAGACAAATTGGTAGAGTTGAAATTTATCAACGTCAGTTTCAAGAAAGGTTGGTTAGGGCTGATGAGCTTATTCCAGAACACTTGCACGTGGGAATATTTATGGCAGGGTAGGATGAGTCAATCAAATTGGACGTGCAATTGCTAAAACCACCTGACTTATCAACGACTATGAGTGTAGCCAGGGCTTTAGAGCAAAAACAATAACTGCAAAAAGGGCAGCAGTCCGAGACAAGTCTTGGCAGCACAGTAAACTTGGTAAAATGTGCTACGAGTTCAGTCGATTCATTTAATACCAAGAGCCGCAATCAGACCCCTTTGGTCAAGCAATTAACTCGTGCAGAAATGGCAGAGAGAAGAGCTAAAGGATTATGCTATAATTGTGATGAACTATATTCAGCCAGTCACCACCAGCGCAAACGTCTTTTCTGGCTGGAATTGGATGATTCAGCAGCCAATATTCCAGAAGTTCTGGATGATTGTCGTGAAATTCGAGCTTGAGGACAAGCTCTTTCAACATAAGAGGGGGGTAATGTTGTGGATGCCTTGGAAGTTAATTTAAGTATTTAATTATCTATTTAGTAGCTTTATTTATTATTCTAGAATAGGGTTTATATTTCATAGTTTTACAAGAATTAGGTTAAGTTATAGTTATTAGTTTGGAATAGAATTTAGGTCTCCTACTTCTATTAGAATTAGATTTTCTATTGATGTAATAAGACTCCTATTTAAAGGGGCTTTTGATGAATAAATTATTAAGTCATATTTCAGTAAAAAGCAAGAGATCGGAGCTCTCTCTTCCATTAAATTCTAAGGTTTCAGTCTCCCTTCAATGAGTTGAAGTTATATAAAAAATAGGTCGATCTAGGAATTCGAACAAAGGCAAGGAAAAGTCGAAGTCAATTGATTTAGATTTTCCTGTTCATCGTCATGTGACTCGATTCTTCTCTAAGAATCCTAACACAAGGGCTACCATTTGGGTATGCCTTGATGTGATCAAATTTGGGCTAGCTTTTGGAGGAGCTATCCGAAGGTGTGAAATAAAGGCTTATGCTTCATGCCTGAAACTGTATCAAAAGAGATACTTGGAGAGACATTAGGGAAGGGAAAATATTAGAACAACAATAAGCATAAAAAGCCTTTACCCTTTAATAAAAAAAACAACAATAACTACTCAATTCCAAAGAGCTCGGGAATCTGATCTTCGACATGAAGTTCAAGGATGGTGAACCTAGAACCAGTGGAGGAAATTAACCATCACTCATAAATGAGGATAAAAATTGTGTCTTGGAATGTGGGGGATAAATTAGTATAAAATAGGGGGCGGGGGGTCTGGTATGAATCTGATTAATCAATGGGGGGCAGATGTGTATATCTTGGTAGAAACAAAGTTTGAGGGTAATGTAACCAGTATCATACAAAGTATTTGGGATAATAGATGGGTATGATACTATTTACATGATACATAGTAGTTGACAAAATTGGGTTTTCAGAGCTATCAACTCAGGGAGAACCCACCAAACATCTATTGGGATAATGTAAATAGTATCAACAGTATTTAGGATTTCCTCAGTTGGTGCCTTACAGGTGTGTATTCTCCTCACTCTAGGAGGGATAAAGCTGAATGCTGGGAAGTGATTGCTACAAAAAGGGGAATGTTGGATGGACCTTGGGTCACATGTGGAGATTTCAACACCAACAGATACACAGGGGAAAGAAGAAACAGTACAAGAATACCAAATGTTATGAGAGAATTCTGACTGGATTGATGACATGAACTTCTTGACCCTCATCTGAATGGGGAAAGATTACATGTTTTTAGAGGAGTTATCAACAGTGCTGCAACACTAGCCAGATTCCTATGCTCTATGGAATGGGAAGAAACTTTTAGTGACATTAGACAAAATTTGTTGCGTAGAGCTAACTCTGACCATACCCCCATTCCTTTGGAGTGTGGGAATTGGATCCAAAAGAGGTCTTATTCCATTCTTGAGAATTGGTGGTTAGGGGTGAAGGGTTTTAAAGAACAGGTGCAGAAATGGTTGTCTAAGTTTGAGGTGCAAGTCTGGCTCGACTTTAAGCTATGTAAGAAGTTAAGGTTGCTGAATAATAAGCTCAAAGAATGGAGTACACCAAATTTTAGGGTTCTGGTTAACAAGAAAAATAGCCTTTTGAATGACTTATAGCTGATTTGGATTAGATTCAAGATGACAAACTTAAATGAAGATGACATGTTGATCAGGGCAACAATTTGGTAGAACTGGAGGTGCTTTCTAAAATGAAGAAGCGAGTTGGAGATAGAAATCTAGGCTGTTGTGGTCTAAGCAAGGATACAAAAATGCTAGATTTTTTCAGTGAATGGACTGCTTATAAGAGATGTAATGCAATTGACAGGTTAAAAAGTGAGGGAGAGAAAGACTTCATTTGTTTGCACTTAATGGAGGTCTGCATCTGAATTATTCAGATAATAGATCATTAAATGCATTTGTTTTCATTAAAATTTAACCAGTTAATGGGTCTGAATAGGTCTTAATCATTAAGAACTAGAACAGTGTTAAAATCATTAAAATGTATTATTGTGTGGATAATATTCACTATTATTATATCCATATTCATTGGCCACCACCATTAACCAGCTCTACCACCACCACCATTGTCAACCACCATTACCGTCGTCTACCACCATCTTTGTCATCATAACCACCACCGTTGTTCACTACTATTGTCAGTTGCTACCACACTTACCTCCTCCATCATTAATGAATACATCCATTTCACCACCATTTGTCTCTGTAGCCGCCACCACCTCCACCATCAATATCAACCACTATAGTCAATTCGTACTACCAACAAATCTGCCATCACAACTAGCAATACTGTCAACTACCACCACACATTCTTTGTGGTTGCCACCACCTCCATCACTACTATCAGCCACCACCACTACTATGGTCAATCTCTACTACAATCACCTCCATCATCATAACTAGTAGCCGCCAACTACAACAAACACATCACCAACCACCTCCACTGTCACAACTACCACCATCATCATTACTAGCCACTAACAATAACTATTGCCATCACCACTAGCAAGCATATGGGGAAAATATTACTGAATTGTGTATCTAAATTTTATATTGAGACCCTATTTATAGAAACTACATTAGAATCCTTTTCCGACTAGGAATCTTATTCTTATTCTTATTTCTATTCCTATTCCTATTTTAAGTAGGAAATACTTATTCTATTCTAACACTCCCCCTCAAGCTGGTGCATACAAATTATATGTACCTAGCTTGGTACAAATGTAATTAATACGAGGACCTATGAGAGACTTGGTGAAGATATCTGCAAGCTGATCATTTGACTTCACGAATTCCCTTGGAGTGACAGTCAATCTCAATGTGCTTAGTCCTTTCATGAAACACTGGATTTGTGCGATATGAGAGCCGCTTGATTATCATATACGAGTTCCATCTGATCAATTTTGCCAAATTTTAGTTATCCCAATAACTATTTGATCCAAACTAGCTCGATATTTTGATTACTAGATCGAGCAACCACATTCTGTTTCTTACTCTTCCACGACACCAAATTACCTTCTACTAAAACACAATATCTGGATGTCGAACGTCTGTCAGAGGGTGATCTTGCCCAATCAGTGTCTGTATACCTAATGATATGCTCATGGCCTTGATTCTCAGAGAGTAGTCCTTTCCCAGGAGCTGACTTTATATATCGCAGAATACGAACCACTGCTTTCCAATTACATTGACAAGGGGAAGTCATAAACTGACTTACAACACTGACACAACACTCACAGGAAAAGAGATGTCAGGTCTAGTCACTGTGAGATAATTCAACTTTTCAACGAGCCGTTTATACCTTTTAGGATTACTAAGTGGCTCCCTTTTTCCTCGAAGGAGTTTAACATTGGAATCTATAAGAGTGTCAATAGGTCTACATCCCATCATTCATGTCTCTTCAAGAATGTCTAAGGCATACTTGCGTTGGGAAATAACTAAACCTGAACTAGATTGAGCATCCTCAATACCTAGAAAATACTTCAATCTGCCAAGGTCTTTAGTCTGCAAATGCTTAAAGAGATGTTGCTTTAAATCAGTTATACACCATCTTGATCATTATCGGTGATAACAATATCATCGACGTAAACAACCAAATAGATACATCAACTTTGTGCAGAATGCTGATAAAACACCGAGTGATCAGCTCCACTACGAGTCATGCCAAACTGCTGAAGTACTGTGCTAAACTTCCCAAACCAAGCTCGAGGAGATTGTTTCAGACCATAGAGTGACCTACACAATCGACATACAAGGCTACTAGACTCCCCCTAAGCAACAAAACCAGGTAGTTGCTCCATATAGACTTCTTCCTCAAGATCACCATGCAGAAAAGCATTCTTAATGTCCAACTGATGAAGAGGCCAATGACGAAGGGCAACCATAGATAGAAAAAGGCGGACATATGTTATTTTAGTCGCAGGAGCGAAAGTGTTAGTATAATCTAGCCCAAATATCTAAGTATACCCTTTGACAACAAGGCGAGCCTTAAGTCGATCAACCTGACCATCTGGGCCAATTTTGACTGCATAAACCCAACGACAACCAACCATAGATTTACCTGCAGGAATGGAGACAAGTTCCCAAGTACCACTTTTATGCAAAGCAAACATCTCATTAACCATAGCCTGTCTCCATCCAGAATGAGAAAGTGCCTCACCTGAAGTTTTAGGGATGGAAATAGAAGACAAAGACGACACAAAGGCATAATGGGGTGATGATAGACAATGATAACTTAAGAAGATATAATGTGGGTTAGTATTTCGAGTAGATCGTATACCTTTTTGAAGTGCAAATGGTTGGCTAGGAGGAGGCAAGTCCACAGTAGGAGCAGGGTCTGGCGCATGACATGAATCATCTCATGACATGGATCATCTAGGACTAAGGCTGGATGTGGACGGCTATGATAAGTTAGTAGTGGTGGCACTACAAGCGGAGATGTAGAAATAACTGTAGATTCTTCAAAGGTTGGCATAGGTAAAACTTGAGGTATGAGTAAGACCATAGATACACCAAGATGATCAGAAGATGTATAATAAGGCTGAGACTCAGAAAATGTAACATCTGCGGACATAAGGTATCGATGAAGATCATGTGAATAACAGCGATACCCTTTTTGAACCCTAGAGTAACCAAGAAAGACATTTGAGGGACGAGGAGCTAATTTATCTTTCCCTGGGGCTAAACTATGAACAAAGCATGTGCTCCCAAAGACACGAGGGGGATAGGATAGAGACGTGACTGAGGAAACAGTATCGAATGTGGAACCTGATTTTGGATAGAAGAAGAGGGCATTCTGTTAATTAAATAACAAGATGAAAGGACTACATCGCCCAAAAAATGCAGCAGAACATGGGATTCAATGAGGAGAGTGCGAGCAGTCTCTATGAGATGCCTATTCTTTCTTTCTACGACACCATTTTGTTGAGGAGTGTATGGACAAGATGTTTGGTGAATAATTTCGTGGTGAGACATGAATTCCTGAAATTGGGATGATAAGTATTCTAAGGCATTATCACTACGGAAAGTACGAATAGAAACACCAAACTGATTTTGTATTTCAGCAAAGAAATCGTTGAATATTAAAAATTAATTCAGAACGATCTTTCATTAAGAAAATCCAAGTGCATCTCGAATAATCATCATGAAACTAACAAAATAACGAAATCCTAAGGTGGAACTGACTATTGGGACCTCAAATATCAGAATGAACTAATGAAAAAATAGACTCTGAATGACCCTCAGTACTACGTGAAAATGTAGCAAGAGTGTGTTTCCCAAGTTGACACGACTCACAATCTAATGTGGATAAACTAGACAAACTAGGCACCATCATTTGCAGTTTGGATAGACTTGGATGTCCCAAACGTTTGTGAATTAGATCTGGGGAATTTGTAACGGAGCATGCTCTTAGGAAATTAGAAGAGGTAAGATAGTAAAGGCCTTGTGATTCTTAGCCTATTCCAATCGTCTGTCCTGTAGTGCGGTCCTGCATGAGAAACATCAAAAAAAGTTATGCTACAATGAAGGGATTTCGTTAAACGACTAATCGATGGTAGATTAAAAGGAGAACCAGGGACATAAAGAACAATCAAGGGTGACAGAAGATACGAGTTTGGCTTTTCCATCCCCTTTTGGTTTTGTTTGGATCTCATTGACTAAAGTAATAGCTAGAAGAAATTGTGAATAAACAATATCAGACAATAGTGATTTATTACAAGAGATATGATTTGAAGCCCCCGAGTCTATGAGCCATGATCCAAGAGTGCTAGACTGTGACACACAAGTAAAAGAATTACTTGCAACAGAATTACCCACAACAGAAGCATGAGGTTGTGCAACCAAAACTACTTGTGGAGACGTTTGTTTATTTGCACGATACCAAAGGAATTCTCTATATTTCTTTATAACAAATACGATCATAACTGGGTGGTGGACCATGCAAAATATAACATCTGCACGAGTATGTCCAGGTTTATGACAATGACTACACCTAGATCGAGGCTTTCCAAAGCGTTCTCTCCCTCGTCTATTCTCCATAGACTGGTATGTACGTCGAAAACTGTTGGAAGCTGTCGGAAGTGCTACACTAGTCTTAAAATATTGGAAGCTGCAGGAATCTGCTCACAGTGGCCTGAAAATTTTGATGTCGTCGGAATCTTTCTGGAAATGGCCCGAAAATCACCAAAACCCTATTTCTGCTGATCGGATCTAGAGAAAATTGGTCAAGTTCTGGTCGAAAATACTGGGCGACCCCAACAGAAGAAAAATTCTCGAAAAGAAGTTATCGGAGAACCACTCACGCGCCGGCGCGTGACCAGATCTCGTCGGAAAATTCCAACCTCTGACTGGCGCGTGGGGGCGGGTGGAGGGGTATTTTCCGGTGGGTCTAGTTGGGGTTTGGTCGCCTGAGCTTCCCGAGCCTCGTGACGGTGTTGTCTTTTGCACAACACCTTTAGAACGAAAGATGACGGAAATCAGTCCCACCGTCGTCACCAGAATTTGACATCGATGACTTGAAGTTCTCACCAATGCTCGAGACCATGTGAGAAATATATGGGGAAAAATATTATTGAATTGTATCTAAATTTTACATCGAGACCCTATTGATAGACACTACATTAGAATCCTTTTCCGACTAGGAATCCTATTCTTATTTTTATTCCTATTCCTATTCCTATTCCTATTTTAAGTAGGAAATACTTATTCTATTTTAACAACAACTACCACCATCATCATTACTAGCCACTAACAATAACTATTGCCATCACCACTAGCAAGTATATGTGTTCCATTTTTTTTAATCAAATAATAATTGTATTGTATTAATTCTTTTTTAGTATTTAGTAATTGTTATTTGAAGTGTATAGTTATTATATACATATATATAGATTATGTACATTCATATGTTGAAAAACAAACAGTTTTAGTTTTAGTCAATCAGGGATAAGATCTAAGACAACATCGTAAGTATTTAGATGTGCATTTATATTCAGACGTCTAAATTTTAATGAAAACTAATGGAAGCGGAAGTAGTTCAAGATTTAGAGACGAAAAAGTTATGGTGTACTACAACAAAAACTTATGTAATGAATCAGAAACTTGAGAGGAGTTTCAATTATTCAGGGGCCAGAAAACCACTGAAGAGAAAAAATGGCTGCAAAAACCTTCCTCAAGATGCTGACACTTTTACAATCATCAGTGTTTGTGCTGTGCTGTTGATACGGCACTTGCTTGGATGGTTTCACAATGGGTTTTTTCAAGAATGTTGGGAAATTTTCGAAGATGACATAATGGCAACCATTTAGAACATTCACCAAACTGAGCTCTTTGAGAAGTCTTTCTATGCAACTTGCATTGCTTTAATTCCCAAAAAGAATGGTGCAGAAGAATTGAAGGATTTGAGGCCTATAAGTCTCATAGGGGGAGTCTACAAGATTACTTCCAAGCTGATTAATGAAAGATTGAAGAGAGTCCTTGGAAAATTGGTGGATGAGCACAAATGACTTTTCATAAAGGGAGGCAGATTCTGGATGCAGTTTTGCTGGCCAATGAACTAGTTAACTCCAGAAAAAAAACAAGGAGACCAGGGATACTGTGTAAGTTGGATATTGAAAAGGATTATGATCATGTTAATTGGTAGTGTTTGTCAAAAGTCCTTAGAGATGTGGGGTTCGGTAATAAACGGGTCAACTGGATTAAATTTTGCATTTCCAATGTGAAATTTTCCATTTTGATCAATGGTTGTCTGGAAGGTTTTTTTTGTGAATATTTAGCGCTTCCCCAAGGAACTTTCTATAGCTTTAGATATTCCACCAAGAGCTAGTTTCCTTCCTATAAAAGTATCAAACACTGAAAAATATGTGCCAATTTGCAGTTAGGTAGTGTGATAATGTGGCTGGTCATCACACTATGGCCAAAATTCACAAAACCAGTTTCAGTATAGGCAGTGGCATGAAGGTATCCTTCCGGGAGGATAACTTGCTACAAACAGACACCTAAAAGTGCTCTATCCTGATATTCACAGCATAAACCAGCAGCAAGAAGCAACAGTGGAGGAAGTATGGATCAACCAACAATGGAATCTTACTTTAAGGAGAATGTTGCTTGACTGTGAAGTTGTTGGGAGACCAGCTGAATTATGTAGCACCTTGAAGCAATTCAAAGGGCATTTAATCTTGAAGACCATATTGCTTTCACTGTTATATCAGTTTACAGGGAATACGGCTATGCTAACAATTTGATTGGTGTGTGGCATGAAATCGATCTGGCAGGTGAAAATTCCACGCAATGTTGCTTGTTACACATGGTTTCTGGCAAAAGGGCAGTTCTGACACGAAATAATCTAATAAAGCCAGGAGAGCAACTATTTTCTAGATGCTAAAGGTTTGGAGGGGAGGCAGAGACCATAAAGAATCTCTTTTACACTGCAAGTTGACTTCACAATGATAGATGATATTCACTTATCTGATGGAGTTATGCCAAGAGGAATTCTTGAGGATTTTACTAGAGTAGTGAACGCCACCAATCCCGTCAGAAAGAGAGATTGGGGCTTGTCTCAACTTGCATTTGGTGGATGATATGGGGGAAGGAACCAGATATGTTTTGCAGGAAAAAACTAGTAATATACAGAAGTTAACATGAAGTGTTTAGCTCTTTTTTTTTTTTTTTTTAATGGATTAACCTAGAAGATCATGCATCAATTTTTTTGATGTATTGGATTCCTTGTGAGAAGTCAAAGGACCAAGAGTGCTTTTTCTGCTCTTTCTTTTGTAATTATGGGTGACTTCCACGCTTTTGGGTGGAGTCAATTTATATTTAATATACAAACATGTTTACCACTCTCTTATAAAAGAAGATATGCTCACATATTTCTATAATCTGTAAAGTATTTTGACATCTATAAACATGTGATTCTTGTAACTCATTTGTGTCAAGGTTCATTTCAAGTTTAGTTTCATGGAAGGGATAAGACATTAGCTCTCTAAATCTCTCTTCCCCTTAATACTTTTATAGGATCTATTTTACTTTTTCTAGAGATTTGTATGTTAGTATCAAATTTAGAAAACCTTACTGTTAGAAAATTCACAAATTGATTTATATTGGAGTAAAATGTGTTTGGATAAAGAGATGGTAGTGTGGGTTTGTATGACAATACCAACTAGCTTTGTGTTGTAGCACTGTAGTTGTAGTAGTTGCTGTTGCTATATTCTTATTGATTTATTACCGTACTGCAGAAATCGACTAGCGTTTGGCTTGCAGACAACACATAATACTTTGGGGAATCTGCAACTTGTTTCACAATATTTGACTGTATTGGGGAATCTAGGACTTGCCCTCCGCGACACTGTACAAGCTAGGGAGATCTTGAGGTCCTCTCTTACATTAGCTAAGAAGCTTAATGATATTCCAACTCAGATCTGGGTATTATCGAATTTGACAGGTTTCGCACTCTTGATCATTTATTTCATGTGACCTACTTCTGTTGTGTATGTGCAATGACCTAAGTATATCTCATGCTTTGTTCTGGTTTATTCTTTTGAATGGCCAAAGCAACAGAGTTCATGGTATCCTTTAATATGTATCATATATATATATATATATATATATGTATATATGCATATATATATATATATGTATATATATATATATATATATGTATATATATATATATAT
>NC_028645.1:42927584-43019110 GCF_001406875.1 Solanum pennellii | reverse complement strand
TATATATATGTATATATATATATTTCTAAAAGTCAAGCTTTCCACTTCATGCATCTTTTTGTCTTCACCCTGTTTATTCTGCCTTTTAAAAAAATTCTTTTATAACAAATTTAGGCCATCTTTTTTCCTCCCTATTTAAAAGAGATTTGCATGTCTAGAATTTCCATTCATTTCCTACTTTTTCCTTTTCTTCTTTACATAACCTCCTTATTTCTTCTTCTTGAAGTCACATAAGAAGGGGTGCAAAGGTGCAGGACAAACCATAACCAAACCTTCCTTGCCCTGTTTAGCATTTCTCGGTGACTTTTACTTGCCCTGCCTTGCCTCATTTGAGGTTTCTTTCAGTTCTTTTTAATTTCACTTTGCAGTATTTTAATTTTTTAAAATACTTATTTTGAACTTTGTGTAAACAATCTTTTATTTATATGTTCCTGTTTTCAAATTTGATTCATGCTTGTTGACTTTGGACCCTTCAACTCAATAAGTGAAACAAAAAATGCACTAGAAACTGTATACTGATTGTTATGAAGTTAAATTTTTGGTATTTCTAGTGAAATTAATTCAAACCATTGAATAGTTCTTAGGTATTTCATGATGTTAGAATAGAAATAGAAATATGAATATTACATAGAGTCCTACTTGGACAAGGGTTGTAATGTCGCGTCTTTAAATAAGACTTAATGTAATATTGTAGATGGCGAATTCAATAATATTTTTCTCTTACATTTCTCACATAGTATTAGAGTTGATCACCTTGTGTTTTATTGACATTCTACATGAAATTTGTGTTTTTGTTTGGTGGCTTATGTCGTCGATATTGTAATCACTACCAACGATCAAGATGACATCACTTATTTGAAGCACCATTGTTTTCTAGACTAAGACCTCAACATACTAAAGTATTTTCTAGGTATTGAGGTGGCTCAGTCCAGATCATGTATTGTTATTTTGCAACACAAGTATGTCTTAGGTCTCATTTGTTTTCGTTAAAGATTCAGACCTCTGAATCTGGATACACGTCTGAACATTAAGATTTGCATTAAGAGCTAGCTAGATATCTAGATCTAAATACACATGGATATTAAGATGTTGTATGAACACTGAATGATTATTGTTTGTTTTCAATATCTGAATGTGCATATGAAATCAAACATTATATTAATAAATGTTTATAAAAAATTCAACAAAAAATATTACTTTTTGATTAAAAAATATAATAATCATCAAGAATAACATAAAAAGAATCACGAGTAAAGAGTATTTTATAGGCACAATATAATATCAAAAGTTCAATAAGTATGATAAATACTAGTTGAGAAATAATAAATAGGGTATCACATTATCAGTGCCTAAAATATTTTTTTGTTAATTAGAAAAACTAAAGAATTTTTATCCTTTTTTCGATAACCTTAATCCAATTCTCTATCTTGTGAATCTCTAACGTCATTCATGCTTTTTTGTAGTGGACAATTTCACAAAATATACTTGCACATGTACTGTGTAATGACTCTTCCTATCAAAGTCCATCTAATTTTACCATATGTTCTTCAAATGTAATTATGTAATTGCACTATTTTTTAATCAATAACTCCAGAGCAATAATCATCTTCTCATATATTTCCAATTCAAACGAACAAAGATTTTTTCTTCCCCTAAACTTTTTTTCCGAGCTGAAACTGAATATTGAGATGGAGAATTATTAAGAGCTCCATTATTTTTGTCACCAACTAGTTCAATAATAATAATATATTAGTGTATCTCACAAACGAATTTATTGATCAAGGAGTCTTCATAAAATTATTGGCCTAAGACAAAATTCTAAGGGGCCTGAACTATTTATGCATAGTTATTATTTTTAATTATGTATAGTATTTTTTTTCACTCAAAAACCATGATGAACATGAATACACTTAAAATATAATTGCAACAAGTATTCTTGACAAACATCAATACACCCTAAGAAAATTAGTGATATAAAAAAAATACTTGCAAAGGTTATGAGAACTTACCCGTTCAACAGGAAAAAATTGGTTTTGATTGTGAAAGGAGAGGAAGAAAGTTTGTAGTTGTGTGAGCAATAGTCACGCAAAGACCGAGAGAGGCAATAAAATATTATTTTATAGCTTATTAAATAGGTCTGAATGGTGTTAAGATTCTCCTGCAGATCTTGTCCATTCAAACCTTTTCAGGTCCATTAAGTGAATTTTTGAAAAAAGAACCAAATGGACTTAATGGGCCGAATCTGAATCATTCACTTTCAGACCTAAAAATCAAACACATTTGATGGACTGAATCTGAATGATTAAGATTCAGATCTCCATTAATTGCAAACAAATAAGGCCTTAGACGTTTTTGAAGAGAATGAACGATCCTATTATCACGACCCGACTTCCCAAGTCATGATGACACCTACTATAACCCACTTGTAGGTACACCATCGCATACCGAGATTGAAAAGTAATGAGTACAAGGGTAGAAATAACTAGAAAATAACACTAATAATAAGAAAATATTGAAATGGAAGCAAACCAAAAACTGTATACAATAGAAACCCTCCTAGAACCTGGAGGTCACGAGTACATAGTTGTCTAATATGAACAAATACAAGTCCCAAAAGTGGACCACAACAATCCATCTCAAGGGAAAAAGACTAGGTAACATATATATAGAAGAAGACATGTTGATCTAAGACGTGATGTGCTCACCCTCATCTCCAATATCCACAAACATCAAAAGATGACACGAACGATCACCGTTGGTAGCTAGTACTATGAGTAGATCATTGGATATACTGATGATGTTGGACAAGATCACCCTCTAATAGACATTCTACATTTGGATATTGTGATCTAGTAGGAGGTAGTTTGGTGTCCTGGAAGAGTAAGAAACAAAGTGTAGTTGCTTGATCTACTGCATAAGCGGAATATTGAGCAATAGCTGTAGCAACTTTTGAGCTAGCTTGGATTAAACAGTTGCTAAGAGAACTAAAGTTTGTAGATTTCACTCAGTGGAACTTGTGTGTGACAACCAAGCGGCCCTTTATATTGCATCGAATTTCGTATTTCATGGGAGGAGTAAGCATATTGAGATTGATTGTCACTTTTTCCGAGGAAAGAATACTTTTAAGAGATATTGTTACAAAATTCGTGAAGTCGAGTGTTGAACTTGCAAGTATTTTCGCCAAGTCCCTCACGGTCCTCGTGTTAGTTACATCTGTAACAAGCTTGGTACATATAACTTGTATGCACCAACATGAGGGGGAGAGTTCGAATAGGAATAGGAATAGTATATAGAATCCTGCTTGGATAAGGAATGTCATGTAGTTTCTGTAAACAAAGATCAATGTAATATAGTAGATACATAATTCAATAATGTTTGTCTTATATTTCTCGCACATGTAATGAATTATGTTGCTTGTATCTAAATCCTTGTTTACTTGTCATTCGTGATATTTTTACTTTTTTTTATGAAGTTGTTAGATCCGTTGTTAAGGTTCACTTGCCTTATTTTTTACTAGTTAACTGGTTTTACATTTGAAATTTGTAAAGACAAATGAGTCTAACTCAACCACAAAAGGTAGCTCATGAGGGGAGGATTGTTCATGTCCATATAAGGAGACCGGCTGTTTATTCCCCAATTAATGTGAAACTTTTACCCACTCTAATAGAATTCACATGTCAACATGTGTCCAAAAGAAATATGATAGGCAAACCTCTTAGTCGTGTATATCCTTTTCATTTTGCTAATTCTTAGAAAAAAATATACTAGAAAAAATTAAATGAACCGATCATATCCAGTCCTATTCTTTCTGTAGGAGAATTAAAATAAAAAGGAAGACATCCTGATAATAATAAAAGTATATTTTTAAATGTTTCATAGATTCAAAGGAACAAGGATAGCATGTCAGGATCATAAGTATTAGAGGGGAAAGAATGTAATAGAAAGAGATACAACTCCTAACTTTAAAATTATCCTCTCAAAAATATCTTTTTCTTGTCTAACACGTCTGATGAAAATTTACTAGCTTATGTAATTTACAACATTTAAAATTTTAACCAATGTCTGGCTTGCCTGCCCTACTCTGGCCATGTAAAACTTTGTTTATCGTTGTGTGATTAACCCCTCGCGCTACTTCACTGGCATTCCTAATCTAGGGCTCTTGCTATTTCTTCACCTTAAAAGTTGAGTCAAACACCAAATTTGTTATAAACTTCTTATTTATTTTATCCATTTTTGGATGGAGTTATTGTGCATCCATCACGCCCTCTTTGTTTTTTCTTGTTCACTGTTTCCCCTTTAAAATAAATACTCAAGGTAACTGAGAAGAGGAGATGACCCATATGGAGACGTGATAGAACCACATGTATGGACTGTAAGGATATATTAGAAGAGGTGATGACCACCCACATAGGTTTGTGGTCTTGAGTGTAAAGTGGAATAGTAGGCAACCTACAAATTGATCACTTTTTCCCCTATTTTTGTTATCAAAAAAGAGTAGACGACCTACAAGCCACTAAGAATTCTGTGGTAGGCAAAGAATTCGGTGGTAGGCATTAAAGCGGGCTAACGAGTTGGTGTTTCAGGAAAAAACTAGGAAAAAAACTAAAACTTCGCATATGTGAGCTCGTTCTCATTGCCGGTCCCAAGCCCAAATAAAGGAGGTGGATTGTCGAGGGTCAATCAGAAACAACCTCTTAACCCTTAAAGGTAGGGGGTAAGGCAGCATACATCTTGCCCTCCCCAGATCCCCACTTGTGGTATTTAACTTAGTTTGTTGTTGTTTTAGGAAAACCTTGGTAGGATGGAGGATGGATCATAGAACTTAGAGAGGGGACCCAAACTTCTTGTCGAAGAAAATGTCGAGTTTCATAAAAAATAGCAAGTGACATGGCAGGTGTATCTGGTGGTTTAGGACATCAACCTCAAGATTAGTCTTGAAATGAGGATGTGTAAAGGAGTTATTAAAGCTATAGGAGAAGGCCGGAGAAACTTACCAAAAGCAGAAGAATAGATAAGTTTTTGAAGTTTGAGCAATATATGAGAATTGAGAGGGCTGCTAAGAAGGCTATTAATACAAGTTGAGGGGAAGCTCTAGCAGCCTGTTTCATAACCAAGGACTCAAGCAGAAGGGAGAAATGTTAATCTAGCATGACTGAGAGTGATGAAGAGGCATTTTGATTAATTGTTCAATTCTAACCACAAGAAAAAACTTTTGGATATGGATGTGCAAGATAGGAACACTTGTAGAATAAGGTTGTCACAAGTAAAGAATAGCATGAAAAATATGAGAACAAAGCCTATGTTACAGATGATAACCCCATAGAGGTTCAAAATTTTCTTTTAGTGGTTTGATTAGGATGGTTCTCCAAGCTATTTAGGGATCGTTTGGTGTGAGGGATACAAACAAATAGTGACGGGATAAGAAAATAGTGAAGGGATAAAATATTTGCATCTTGTTTGGTTGCCATGTAATATCCCACCATTTATATTATAGTGATGGGATAAGTTATCCATGGTGGAATAAGTTATCCCAAGATAGCTTGCCCCAAGATAACTAATCTTGGGATAACTTATTCCCAACCAACGACCCCTTAATGTTATAACAAATGGTACGAATTAGTGGAAAAAGAATATCCTGATTTCAATTTATAAAAACAAATGAGATATTTAAAGTTGTGTGAACTGTTGTATTATACTTATGAGTTATTATGAAGGTCTGAGAAAGAGTGATGGAATGTAGACTTGGGAACACTACAAGGGTGACGAACTAGTTTGAATATATGCTTGGTAGATCTACAACAGTGACTATATTCTTGATATAAAGAAAGAACTACACATTATATTGATCAACCTAGAGAAAGCATATGACAAGTACTATGAAACACCCTTTGGTGGGTGTTTTAGAAGAAATAAATTTATATTTATGTAAATTTCATAAAGGACATGTATGAAGGGGTAGTTACTAGCGTGGGAAAATGAGTTTTCCTTAACCGTGGGTTTACCTAATGATTAGTGTCAAGCCCATACTTGTTTACACAAATTTGGATGAGCTAAGCAACTACACAAAATGAGGTCACATAGTGTATGCTATTTGATGACGATACTGTGCTAATTAATGGAACTAGAGAAGGTGTCAAAGTCAAAGAAATTGTGCAATCATTTTATGCAAAATATAATGCAAGAAGAATATTGAACTAGGGTGAAAGCTTTACTCAAGCTTCTTGCAAGGCCCGATTTGGATTTAATTGGTCGAGTTTTAATTCAATTTTTTTTTGTGCAGCTATGTACCAGCAACTGGGTGAAAAAGGGAGTGAAACGGAGAATCTTGATTACCAAACAAAGAAAGTAGAGGATCTACAAAAAAGGATTTCTACCGCATGTTTGTCCAGTCACCATGTTGAACTGGTAAAGCTTTCACCCTTTTATGCTAAAGGTTTTTACCTTATTGAGTAACTAGCGTTATGAATGTGACCGGTGGACAGCTTAAATACTACTCATTTACTTTACTGACATGACTCAGATTGCCAAAGTGAAAGCTGAAGCCCATCAATTGAGTGAGACTGACATTAAACGAGCAATCTCTGGCCCTTCTATGAGAGTTGATCTGGACATTCCTGAATCCATTGGTCTGTCAGTAACTTCTCCCATGGCGTCTTCATCAAGGCTTATGGATTTTGATATGGGAAGACTGCGAAAGAGAAAAGCTTAATTTTCTACTTATAAATTTGTAATTATTTCTTTGATAAAACCAACATAAGAGGTGAGAGTGTGCTTCCTTTCCTTCTTGGTCTTTCAAGGATGTCCAATTATGATAGTTGATAGTTTACGGATCTTTATTGTGCAGTGATATTGTAATATATAATCCCTAACTTCTTCCCAGAAAAAAACAAGGGATGATAAACTATTGACTAGAATTGCCAGAATATATGTGCTATTCGTGCAGTTAAATCCAGATTGCTCATGGAACTATCTCACTTTTTCTGTCAAGCCATTAGATGAATCCTGAGCGCATATTGAATCACGTGTGTGGCACATTTTGCACAATGGCTTATGAAGTAAAGTGTCGCGTTTTAAATAAATTAGGATGAAAAGAAGAGAACAATTTCCATGTTTTAATCTAACATTATAATGTTAGCGATGGATAAACTTGTTTGAATAATTTTCCTACAGTTCAATTGCTGGAGTATATACATATATATACTGGTTTACGGCACGTTTGTTGCACGTGTGTATCATATCACGTAAAATGAATATTACTAAATTAAAACTTTTTAGTAAATGATTATAACTGAAAGAACATGGAAAAAATGATTTTTAAATTATTAATACAGGCAAAGAGTTGCTTGTCTTTTGAGATCAAAATACACAAATATTATTGAAACATTTCAAAATATCTTCAAAATTTAAATATGGGGAGAAAGGGACATTTCTTTAGCAATATTACTTTTTTACTTGACTCAATTTTGTAAGCAAAATTAACCAACAAAATTGAAAAAGAAAGAGCCAATATGTCATACGGTGAAAAATACTTCATTTCTTTAAGTTGCTACTTTATCTTTGCGTAATTGTAGTCTTCTCCTTTTTTTCTGCCGCATACATATCATATAGTTGTCTAAAGTGAAATGACCTAGGAGGCCATTTATGGAAATTTTTAAGAAAATTGTCATTTTGTCCCTCCTGATAGTTTCCCCGAGTAATTTATAGTCAAGTGAAGTTGGTTTGAGAATTTAAACTATTCGTTTAACTATAGTTAATTAATTGATGGGTAATGTCCACAACACTTTTTCTTAAGCGTTGAAAATCAATTGCAAGAAAAATAAATAAAAGAAATTGTGTTTTTATTGATGAATTTTCGTGAGTAAAATTTTGTTGTTCTCTTGATTCTTTTCTCCTAAATTTCTCCGTGATTCGAGGGCTTTCAGTAGCGTATTTTTCTAATGTAGGATGATGTAGACCTCCTTGAGATGTATTTGATTTATGTCGAAAATGTCACGCCCCGAGCTACCCCCGAGACGCGGACACGGAACCTAGGACCACAAGCGATCCCAAGCTAACCCTGCTGGCATGATCATGAGCATACAAAAGATAATAAACTGTTCCGGAAGCTAAATCATACTTAAAATGAAAAGATGGGGAATACCCATATTCTATAACTGAGATATTTGAAAACAATGAGTTTAATACAAAAGAAATATTAACTCAATACTAAGCTAAATCTAACAATGTCTGAAAATAGCCTCTAAACTAGACTAGAAATACTGGGACAAGCCCTAGCTAAATCTAGCAAAAATTGAAACTAAATGACTAAAGACTGAAATGAAACTGATGACTGTTGTCCTCGGAGAATGAGGACTCACCACTGAATCTACTGAACTTGAGATCGAGAAATCGATCTATGCGTGATCTGGATGCTGAGAACCTGAACCTACATTACGAGAAGATGTAGCGCACGTATGCGTCAGTACTTGAAAGGTACTGAGCATGTAAGATAGAGTAAAGCTGAAATAAAACATAACTAAACAAACACAAAAACAAGTATAATAATCTGAACGTGATGTGCTGATTCTAAGCTAACTGGATGCATTGACCAATTTATAACATGCTGAAACTGAATACTGAATGTACTGATAAATGGTCAATGCAGAGAGTCTGACTGAACTGTGGGAGTTACTAATAACCGATAATAAAAAACCACATGAGCGAAATGTGGAGTCCGATGTATACGCACCATCGAGAGGACCCAATATACCCTGCCAAAGGATAAAGGCATGCTAGCGTGATCACTAAACTGATTGCCCACAGAGGGGACTTACAACCTACATGGCTAGTAGTTACTAGCGTGGGAAAATGAGTTTTCCTTAACCGTGGGTTTACCTAATGATTAGTGTCAAGCCCATACTTGTTTACACAAATTTGGATGAGCTAAGCAACTACACAAAATGAGGTCACATAGTGTATGCTATTTGATGACGATACTGTGCTAATTAATGGAACTAGAGAAGGTGTCAAAGTCAAAGAAATTGTGCAATCATTTTATGCAAAATATAATGCAAGAAGAATATTGAACTAGGGTGAAAGCTTTACTCAAGCTTCTTGCAAGGCCCGATTTGGATTTAATTGGTCGAGTTTTAATTCAATTTTTTTTTGTGCAGCTATGTACCAGCAACTGGGTGAAAAAGGGAGTGAAACGGAGAATCTTGATTACCAAACAAAGAAAGTAGAGGATCTACAAAAAAGGATTTCTACCGCATGTTTGTCCAGTCACCATGTTGAACTGGTAAAGCTTTCACCCTTTTATGCTAAAGGTTTTTACCTTATTGAGTAACTAGCGTTATGAATGTGACCGGTGGACAGCTTAAATACTACTCATTTACTTTACTGACATGACTCAGATTGCCAAAGTGAAAGCTGAAGCCCATCAATTGAGTGAGACTGACATTAAACGAGCAATCTCTGGCCCTTCTATGAGAGTTGATCTGGACATTCCTGAATCCATTGGTCTGTCAGTAACTTCTCCCATGGCGTCTTCATCAAGGCTTATGGATTTTGATATGGGAAGACTGCGAAAGAGAAAAGCTTAATTTTCTACTTATAAATTTGTAATTATTTCTTTGATAAAACCAACATAAGAGGTGAGAGTGTGCTTCCTTTCCTTCTTGGTCTTTCAAGGATGTCCAATTATGATAGTTGATAGTTTACGGATCTTTATTGTGCAGTGATATTGTAATATATAATCCCTAACTTCTTCCCAGAAAAAAACAAGGGATGATAAACTATTGACTAGAATTGCCAGAATATATGTGCTATTCGTGCAGTTAAATCCAGATTGCTCATGGAACTATCTCACTTTTTCTGTCAAGCCATTAGATGAATCCTGAGCGCATATTGAATCACGTGTGTGGCACATTTTGCACAATGGCTTATGAAGTAAAGTGTCGCGTTTTAAATAAATTAGGATGAAAAGAAGAGAACAATTTCCATGTTTTAATCTAACATTATAATGTTAGCGATGGATAAACTTGTTTGAATAATTTTCCTACAGTTCAATTGCTGGAGTATATACATATATATACTGGTTTACGGCACGTTTGTTGCACGTGTGTATCATATCACGTAAAATGAATATTACTAAATTAAAACTTTTTAGTAAATGATTATAACTGAAAGAACATGGAAAAAATGATTTTTAAATTATTAATACAGGCAAAGAGTTGCTTGTCTTTTGAGATCAAAATACACAAATATTATTGAAACATTTCAAAATATCTTCAAAATTTAAATATGGGGAGAAAGGGACATTTCTTTAGCAATATTACTTTTTTACTTGACTCAATTTTGTAAGCAAAATTAACCAACAAAATTGAAAAAGAAAGAGCCAATATGTCATACGGTGAAAAATACTTCATTTCTTTAAGTTGCTACTTTATCTTTGCGTAATTGTAGTCTTCTCCTTTTTTTCTGCCGCATACATATCATATAGTTGTCTAAAGTGAAATGACCTAGGAGGCCATTTATGGAAATTTTTAAGAAAATTGTCATTTTGTCCCTCCTGATAGTTTCCCCGAGTAATTTATAGTCAAGTGAAGTTGGTTTGAGAATTTAAACTATTCGTTTAACTATAGTTAATTAATTGATGGGTAATGTCCACAACACTTTTTCTTAAGCGTTGAAAATCAATTGCAAGAAAAATAAATAAAAGAAATTGTGTTTTTATTGATGAATTTTCGTGAGTAAAATTTTGTTGTTCTCTTGATTCTTTTCTCCTAAATTTCTCCGTGATTCGAGGGCTTTCAGTAGCGTATTTTTCTAATGTAGGATGATGTAGACCTCCTTGAGATGTATTTGATTTATGTCGAAAATGTCACGCCCCGAGCTACCCCCGAGACGCGGACACGGAACCTAGGACCACAAGCGATCCCAAGCTAACCCTGCTGGCATGATCATGAGCATACTAAAGATAATAAACTGTTCCGGAAGCTAAATCATACTTAAAATGAAAAGATGGGGAATACCCATATTCTATAACTGAGATATTTGAAAACAATGAGTTTAATACAAAAGAAATATTAACTCAATACTAAGCTAAATCTAACAATGTCTGAAAATAGCCTCTAAACTAGACTAGAAATACTGGGACAAGCCCTAGCTAAATCTAGCAAAAATTGAAACTAAATGACTAAAGACTGAAATGAAACTGATGACTGTTGTCCTCGGAGAATGAGGACTCACCACTGAATCTACTGAACTTGAGATCGAGAAATCGATCTATGCGTGATCTGGATGCTGAGAACCTGAACCTACATTACGAGAAGATGTAGCGCACGTATGCGTCAGTACTTGAAAGGTACTGAGCATGTAAGATAGAGTAAAGCTGAAATAAAACATAACTAAACAAACACAAAAACAAGTATAATAATCTGAACGTGATGTGCTGATTCTAAGCTAACTGGATGCATTGACCAATTTATAACATGCTGAAACTGAATACTGAATGTACTGATAAATGGTCAATGCAGAGAGTCTGACTGAACTGTGGGAGTTACTAATAACCGATAATAAAAAACCACATGAGCGAAATGTGGAGTCCGATGTATACGCACCATCGAGAGGACCCAATATACCCTGCCAAAGGATAAAGGCATGCTAGCGTGATCACTAAACTGATTGCCCACAGAGGGGACTTACAACCTACATGGCTAGTAGTTACTAGCGTGGGAAAATGAGTTTTCCTTAACCGTGGGTTTACCTAATGATTAGTGTCAAGCCCATACTTGTTTACACAAATTTGGATGAGCTAAGCAACTACACAAAATGAGGTCACATAGTGTATGCTATTTGATGACGATACTGTGCTAATTAATGGAACTAGAGAAGGTGTCAAAGTCAAAGAAATTGTGCAATCATTTTATGCAAAATATAATGCAAGAAGAATATTGAACTAGGGTGAAAGCTTTACTCAAGCTTCTTGCAAGGCCCGATTTGGATTTAATTGGTCGAGTTTTAATTCAATTTTTTTTTGTGCAGCTATGTACCAGCAACTGGGTGAAAAAGGGAGTGAAACGGAGAATCTTGATTACCAAACAAAGAAAGTAGAGGATCTACAAAAAAGGATTTCTACCGCATGTTTGTCCAGTCACCATGTTGAACTGGTAAAGCTTTCACCCTTTTATGCTAAAGGTTTTTACCTTATTGAGTAACTAGCGTTATGAATGTGACCGGTGGACAGCTTAAATACTACTCATTTACTTTACTGACATGACTCAGATTGCCAAAGTGAAAGCTGAAGCCCATCAATTGAGTGAGACTGACATTAAACGAGCAATCTCTGGCCCTTCTATGAGAGTTGATCTGGACATTCCTGAATCCATTGGTCTGTCAGTAACTTCTCCCATGGCGTCTTCATCAAGGCTTATGGATTTTGATATGGGAAGACTGCGAAAGAGAAAAGCTTAATTTTCTACTTATAAATTTGTAATTATTTCTTTGATAAAACCAACATAAGAGGTGAGAGTGTGCTTCCTTTCCTTCTTGGTCTTTCAAGGATGTCCAATTATGATAGTTGATAGTTTACGGATCTTTATTGTGCAGTGATATTGTAATATATAATCCCTAACTTCTTCCCAGAAAAAAACAAGGGATGATAAACTATTGACTAGAATTGCCAGAATATATGTGCTATTCGTGCAGTTAAATCCAGATTGCTCATGGAACTATCTCACTTTTTCTGTCAAGCCATTAGATGAATCCTGAGCGCATATTGAATCACGTGTGTGGCACATTTTGCACAATGGCTTATGAAGTAAAGTGTCGCGTTTTAAATAAATTAGGATGAAAAGAAGAGAACAATTTCCATGTTTTAATCTAACATTATAATGTTAGCGATGGATAAACTTGTTTGAATAATTTTCCTACAGTTCAATTGCTGGAGTATATACATATATATACTGGTTTACGGCACGTTTGTTGCACGTGTGTATCATATCACGTAAAATGAATATTACTAAATTAAAACTTTTTAGTAAATGATTATAACTGAAAGAACATGGAAAAAATGATTTTTAAATTATTAATACAGGCAAAGAGTTGCTTGTCTTTTGAGATCAAAATACACAAATATTATTGAAACATTTCAAAATATCTTCAAAATTTAAATATGGGGAGAAAGGGACATTTCTTTAGCAATATTACTTTTTTACTTGACTCAATTTTGTAAGCAAAATTAACCAACAAAATTGAAAAAGAAAGAGCCAATATGTCATACGGTGAAAAATACTTCATTTCTTTAAGTTGCTACTTTATCTTTGCGTAATTGTAGTCTTCTCCTTTTTTTCTGCCGCATACATATCATATAGTTGTCTAAAGTGAAATGACCTAGGAGGCCATTTATGGAAATTTTTAAGAAAATTGTCATTTTGTCCCTCCTGATAGTTTCCCCGAGTAATTTATAGTCAAGTGAAGTTGGTTTGAGAATTTAAACTATTCGTTTAACTATAGTTAATTAATTGATGGGTAATGTCCACAACACTTTTTCTTAAGCGTTGAAAATCAATTGCAAGAAAAATAAATAAAAGAAATTGTGTTTTTATTGATGAATTTTCGTGAGTAAAATTTTGTTGTTCTCTTGATTCTTTTCTCCTAAATTTCTCCGTGATTCGAGGGCTTTCAGTAGCGTATTTTTCTAATGTAGGATGATGTAGACCTCCTTGAGATGTATTTGATTTATGTCGAAAATGTCACGCCCCGAGCTACCCCCGAGACGCGGACACGGAACCTAGGACCACAAGCGATCCCAAGCTAACCCTGCTGGCATGATCATGAGCATACAAAAGATAATAAACTGTTCCGGAAGCTAAATCATACTTAAAATGAAAAGATGGGGAATACCCATATTCTATAACTGAGATATTTGAAAACAATGAGTTTAATACAAAAGAAATATTAACTCAATACTAAGCTAAATCTAACAATGTCTGAAAATAGCCTCTAAACTAGACTAGAAATACTGGGACAAGCCCTAGCTAAATCTAGCAAAAATTGAAACTAAATGACTAAAGACTGAAATGAAACTGATGACTGTTGTCCTCGGAGAATGAGGACTCACCACTGAATCTACTGAACTTGAGATCGAGAAATCGATCTATGCGTGATCTGGATGCTGAGAACCTGAACCTACATTACGAGAAGATGTAGCGCACGTATGCGTCAGTACTTGAAAGGTACTGAGCATGTAAGATAGAGTAAAGCTGAAATAAAACATAACTAAACAAACACAAAAACAAGTATAATAATCTGAACGTGATGTGCTGATTCTAAGCTAACTGGATGCATTGACCAATTTATAACATGCTGAAACTTAATACTGAATGTACTGATAAATGGTCAATGCAGAGAGTCTGACTGAACTGTGGGAGTTACTAATAACCGATAATAAAAAACCACATGAGCGAAATGTGGAGTCCGATGTATACGCACCATCGAGAGGACCCAATATACCCTGCCAAAGGATAAAGGCATGCTGGCGTGATCACTAAACTGATTGCCCACAGAGGGGACTTACAACCTACATGGCTAGTAGTTCTGGCACTATTGGGTACGCTAAACCCTAGTCTAACTCGGTATTATGCTACTCCCAATGAATTCTGTAAATTAACTGATTATGTCTGAATTTCCGTAAATACTAGATAGCTCGAAACTGAACAAGCAAACTGAGAATGCAACAATTAATCTTGTAATTATGCATTTATAACTGATGCATGTATGTCTGAAGTGTCTGAAATATATGACCTAGCATGTGGAATTCAAGAACTAACGAAATACAAGGCTAGGGTTCTGAAATTCATGTGATAATCTGAGTAACAACATGATAATCTTATTTGGAACATGTATTTAATAAATTCATGAAGTTATATCAAAGTTCTAGAAATCCTAGGTTTAATCATGATAAGAGAATCAAGAACTGACTGAAACTAAGGACCCAATGGGGGAAAGGAACCCACTAGTGAAATCCCACATACCTGGTGATGAAATCTACGGAAAAATACTTAAGTTTCGGGGCTGGAATTGCTGGAGTTTGTGGCGTTCTTGAACTAGGGTTCTTGAATTTTTTCTCTCTTGCTTCTAATTTTCTATGTTTTGATTTAATTATTTGACTTGGATATGTTTTAATTAGTTTCTAGGCTTAAACTGACTAAAATCTGATGATTTAGGGTCAAAACGACGTAACTTAGGGTTTAAACGGAGTGGAAAAGGTCAAAAAGACCCCTGGGAAGGTTGCTGTCGGGCCTCACGACGGCCAGGACTGACGGTCCGTCGTGCGCCCGATGCCCCGTCGTTGGGTCCGTCGTGAGGGCCTGCTCGACAGGACTTTACTAAAATGGGCATAACTTTTTACTCAAAGGTCTAATATTAGTATGGTCAGTGGATATGGAAAGATAATTCAATTATCTATCTGCGGGTAGGTCATGGGAGACCTAATTCATTTTGTGCTAAGAGTTATGATCATTTTAAGTTGATCCAACTGCATTTCCCCTTAACTGGCTGCAAATTTTCCACCTACGGTCAGACCTACGGACCATAGGTCCACCTACGAACCATGCTGGTCATCCATAGCTCATGTCAGAGAGTGGTTGAAGGGAGTCTTGATCGACGGTCACGGACTACGGACCGTCGTTTGACCTACGGACCGTAAGTCCGTTCGTCGTCTAAGACTTAACCAATTTTTCTAGGCTGAAATTTTTGGGATTTTCTGATCCCATCGACGGTTGTGCAAGACGGACCGTGGTTCAGGCTACAGTCCATCGATGCCACCGTTGGTAGCACCTGCAGATTTTTCTGAAAAACTAATTTTTGGTCTGTTTTGGCTACGGGGTGTTACAGGAAAACACTTTGTCGTTACAAGTCGATCTCCGGGAAGAAATCTGTTGATCACTCATTCGGAGAGCTATGTAGGTTATGTTGTAGCTTTCTCCAATTACATAATGTTTTTTCAAGAGTTTTCTTGCCCCCCTCCGCCCAACCTGAATATCATATCTATCTCCTATTTATCGTTGTAGGGAGTGGACAAGGTTGCTTGTAATTGGCTAAAGGATGTCATTTTGACACTTGACACAATGTGATTCATTCTTGCATTTGACCGAGACTACCACCTCATTTGGACACGTGGCGTCATCTTGTTTGTCTTGGATGCCTAGTCACTGTGACACGTGACATGAGTTTGGGCTTCAAGGTGAAATGGACCTTGTACTTGAAGTTAATAAAAATGTATTTATTTATTTGTGAAGCTCAAATTAGTCCTTCAATCCAAATAAACATGAATTTAATTCAAATTTAGCATGAATTAAATCAAATAAAATTTATGTGTCTACAGATAATTTTTAGATAATTAATTTAGTTTTTGACTAATGGACTAAGTCTGTAAATTTTAAATCACTTTATCACTTGACTGATGTATTAAATTTAAGTAGAAAGGGTTTAATATGTTATAAATAATAACACCAATTTCATGCAAGGACTGATAAAAATGGAGTCACGACATCATTATCCTCTCTAAGTGAAGGTTCTCAATTTGTGCGTCAGGTTAGTACTTGGAGTCATAAATTGATATAGTGACAATTTCATACTCTGGGTTAAATTGATTTGGTCAATTATATGGTAGTTGATGCCATAAGGTTTGGATATTAAATTTCAGGGTTATTCGTGAGAGCTAATAAGATATATAGTGACCAAAGCAATGTAATTAGGTAGGTTCTTTCATAATTATTTTTGCAGTGCGTTATTGAGTCCATTACTTAGTCGGGATTGAATTTTATATTTTTGACTATCACATTATGATTCAAGTTTTGAAACAAAAGATAAATAATTAAATAGGGAAAAGAAATAAATTTCCCCTGAACTTATGACGAAAAGTCAGTTACACGCTCAAACTATTGTGACGATCTATTACACACCTGATTTATTGAAAAGTGAATTTATTTCAACCCTCATGTACATACAACCAGTTACATGATGAGAGAGTGTTTCACACTTGTGCCATATCATCACTATGTCACGAGCGGGGAGCTCCCCCTAGACGTAACCGGCGTCGTCGTCCTCGGAGAGGACTAAGCCTAGCCTCTTAGCATTTTTGTCATTACATTTAATAGGCTAAAAAGTGCGAAAAATTAAAACTTTTCATATTTCATCTATATAGTAAGGTTTACATAGACCTCTCACTTACACATCATATATACATAGAGAGTTTACATAGGCTTCTACTTTTAAGCTACATATACAAAATACAAATATAGTCTAATAGGAATGTCTCACATTTAAACCATCTAGAACGAGTACAACATTAGACCATAGCCCATACTTTATTACAATAGAATCCAAATAGTCTTCAAATGAAAGAGAAATAACGAAATGTCTTAGACTACAACAACAACAAATATCTAGATAGTGACATCGTCCTCGGAAGGTGAGGACCTACCAAACTTGGAGAATGGGAGTCCAAGTTATCTCCATATGACCCTTTAGAAGCTCAACGGCCGGAACCTACATAATTGTAGAAACGTAGAAACATGAGTTAGTACACCACTAGTACTAAATATGTAAACATGCACATAAAACATTTGAAATCATGCTAAAGAGGACATTTGTTCAAAAGCGTGCCAAGTTACTTTGAAAAGCCGTATGCACAACAAAGAACCCATATAAGCCAATGATCACATATCCCTTGAGACAAGACCATATACAACACAAGACCAACATCATCAAGTATAACCAAGTCATCATATATAATAGCATATTTGAATACATAACCAAAGTACCTTCAATATCATGTTATAACAACAAAACATTATAAGAGTTCACAATATTATAACATATGAAAGACCCTTACTCATAACCCACCATCATCAAGCCTACAAGTGCAACGTCCATGTAAGCCCCATAATCTTACTCAACCAACTAAGCCTCATAACCCTACTCAACCAAGTAAACCAAACAAGAGATCATAAGCAATGTCTATCTTCACGTAACATAGTATCAAGAGTATCCATCATCCTATCTCGCAACACAGACCAATAACATGTTCATAAATGAAACTTATATCATATAAGATCATCAACATGTAAAGTCAACATATGCATAACATTTACTTTATAAAACATAAGAACAACCTTTTAGGACTTCCCTCAAGGCCAACTAGTGCAATGTATAGGTAGAGTCCCATACCCCTACCTAGATTAAGTCAAACCCTTAAGTCACTCTAGTTAGTGTTCACTTTATTACTTTATTTTACTTTCGGGAACACTTGCCTTAACCAACATAGACCACATAAGCTAAATTTTGAATCTGGTGTCATGAAATTCTACACAGAAAGAAGGTGGATTACTTGTCAAGGTAGTACCAAAACATGAACATAACATTCTAGGTGGATCCACTAGCTAGTATTCCTATGGGGGCAACATAGTTCAAGATCTAGGAGATATACTTGAGACCCTCTTTATGCCATTGCATTATAGTCTCTACCTCATGAGTATAATAGAGAACCTGCATTCAGGGACACTCCTCACTACTAGTTTACTCGGTGCTAAGCTAGAGTCTCTTTTGAAATTTCTTTAAGTCCGTCTTTAATAATCATATCTTAGTTTAGGCCATACGAGACTAACCTCTTGTATAGTCATAGTCATTAGCTCAATTGGAATTGCATGAGAATACCCTTTCAATATAACCCTCATATGTGAGATTAACACATTAACATCATCATATCTTAGTAAGGCGCATAGTTAATTCAGATTCAACCTTATATCATTACATCTTAATCATAATCTCACAATTCACATAATTCAGACATTTCAATTGTATCCTCATAACAACACCTACTTAATCTAATCACAAGATACACTTCAATTGACCTTCATCACCAAATACAAGTCATCATAATTGAAGTAAAGGTTCAAGATCACAAAGTCTTACCAATTCTCCATCAAAGGCCATCACCCATGATCTTACCATCAGGCAACCAAATTCATCCATCCATAGGTGTAATAACATCTTTATAATAGTAACTAATACAAGCAGTAAGTCAAATGCATCAATCCTAATCGATTCAACACGAATTCATAACCTAGGGTTAGGAAATTAGGGTCAATTCACCACATCTTCCACATACTAGGTTTAACCTCAACAACTACCATAATGAATAATACTACATCATAATATAACCATAATAATCATTAAAAATCAAGAACAATCCAATTTGAAAGATCAATTTTTGATTAGAAAGAAACCCATATGCAATTCATCTTTTGAAACCAATTTTGAAAGAACCCTTTGGGGAAAGGAATCCCAAAGGTAAAGGTTTCTATACCTTGTTAATCCTTGAATATAGATGGTGAAAGTGAAGTTATTGCTTCCCTACCAATTAATGGTACATCGATCTAGATTCTTAAGCAACATAAAGTAACAACTTGGAATACTCTCAAGAATCTAAAAAAGCACATTAATTTAGACTCACCAGTGCGATTTGCAAAGATAAAGACGTTCTAGCAATGGTATAGAGTTTAGAAAATTGAAGTGTTCGACTGACAGTCTTGAATGGCATTGAAAGGAGCTGCATAAACCCATACCATAGATCCTTTCTAAGAGAAAGTTGCCTCATGCAAGGCCATAAACAAACCCCTGCCCGGGACTAAGAAAACCCACAAAAAGAATTAAATTAAATAGAGATGCAGGGCAAAGGATGAAGTTTCTACACACTAATTAAAACATGAAACAAAGTATATTCCCCTTGTAAAACCCAAATTATGAATTGCATTAACTGAGTACCAAAATAAGTCAGATATAATTAATACACAACTAGCAAAAAAAAATTGTGTAAATCAGATACAATTAATACACAACTTGAAAAAAAAGAAAAATAATCCACTAATCAAAACATCAAAGTAATCATGGAAAAGCTAATTAACCAGTGAAAAACAGTTTATGTAGACCTCACATCAATTTCACAACCATCAACAATACACATATAAAAATTTAGATTTAGGTACACAAAATGCACAAAGGCGTAATGGATCAACTAAATTCTTCAATTTACTTCAAATTTGCTAAAAAACAGAAGAAATAATTTCAAAAGAATCTCGAAAAAATCTAAAAAAAATTGACTAGTATAATTAAGACCTTTTAGAGTAGTAAAAAAAGTGTATGTGTAGGAAAGGGGCGAAGAAAAACCTTAGAACAAGGGAATGAAGCCGTTTTGGTATGTCCCTATGTGTTTAGCAGATCATGTTGAGGTGTTGCAATTAGTAGTAACATAATTTCTAGGCAATGATAACTGAGATCCACAAGTAGAATCTCCTTGGATAATCTTTTTATCTTCCAAAACTGTATTCAAAATTTGCAATCTGACAAAATGAATATAGCTAAGTCACACATGAAATTTAGGATATACAAGTATCCAATTCAATTACAATTTGACGAAGATGAGACCACTCAACAATAGAAACAAAAATCAACAAATTACACAAGTTGTGGGAAGATGAAAAAGAGCAACAACCAGACATTTACAAGAAAACATTTCTATATCTCATATAGAAGTTCTATTGCACAAAGATTTACCTCAACATTAGTTCATGCAAGTGCTACAAGTGGCGGTACAGTAACACCCTCAAAGTGAACTAGGATAAACTAGAGCCTCACATATGTTTAATCAGTTAATAACTTGTTAAAATAGTAAAGAATGGTTTTATAAGTCAGTCTTAAAGAGTTTGGAAGTCAAACATCAAAGGACAATCAAGACGTTCTGAAACTAGTTTTGTGTGTGAACTAGTATGTTGTGCATTTTTTATTTTGTTTTTTGGAGTCTTAAATAAGTGGGGATGGCCCTAACATCTATAGGGGTATTCTTATGATCAAAACGTTCGGTTATGACTCCTCAAGGACCAACCCAAGGGTCCTTGAGGAGGACCTGACTATTGTCCAACAAGCTGCCCAAGGCAGCAAGCAAATACACATGGAAGAAACCAGTCCGCGTCGCGGACTTGGTTCACCTAAGGACCAAAAGATTGGTCCACGTTGCGGAGTCAACTGTCCCAAAAATTATTTTCAAAAATCTTGAGGGAACAGCTCCGCGACGTGGACTTGTTCCCCGATGATAATTTCAAAAATTTAAGTTAAGTTTGACTTGTTTAAAAAGGTCCAATTAATGTAGGAATGTTCTTGATATTTTGGGGGTGTATTATATATTGATTTTAGGTCATTATACACCAATTACCCTAATAAAAAACCCCAACCCTTAATTAGAATTAAAAAATTTATAAGCTCTCCCTTTGATCTAAAATTCTCTCTCTAGTCAAGATCATCCATTGAAAGACCTTCAAGTTCCAAGGAAGAAGGTAAAATTTTTTAAGATTTCAAACCTAATATCGTGGATAGAACTTCAATAAGGTATGGTGATTTCATCTTTGATTCTTCTATCACTCAAGGATCCAATTTCAAAGGCTTTTCAAAAGACCTCAAAAACCCTAAAACCCTAATTCAAATTCTGAGCATGGGTTCTTGCATAAAAAAGGTTTCAATTGATGATTTATGAAAATCAATGTTCATTGATGGTTTCATGATCAAAATTTCCATGAACCCAATGATTCCTTGAATTCCTAATTTTGTCTCTAAAGTGGGTATATTGATTGTGATCTAATTATGTTGAATTCATGTTTAGATTGTTATGGTCTATTGAATTATGTGTTGATAATTATTTGAATTGTTTATAGTTTTGCTTTATGGTATTGATATCTATTTTATGTTTCGTTGAATCATTGATATGGGTGAATTAGTGGTCTAGCCTTATGGGCATTGTGATTGGTAAGTTCTATTGATGTGTGGAATTGTTGGAGATGTTGAGGGATGGTGATTGTGGCTATTGGAAAGTGGTAAGTTGACCTAATTCTTTTATTTAGTGTAGAATTGATACTGAATTGTTATTGATCGGTAGGGTCCACTTATGGTGGCGGTGTTTACTTGTTATAAATGTTATGAACATGGCCTTGTCGGTATTATTATGTGAATAAGGGTATTAGCATGATATGGTACATGTGAATGTATAAGGTGAACGTATTCATGTGATGTCTATATGGTCATATATGGTTGCTATAATATTATGATTCTTCTCTAATAGATTATATATGATGATGAAGGACTAAGAAGAGCCCTTATAGAATGATGTTGTATGTTGTGTTTGTATACTTAGTTGTCCCTACTTGGTACTTGAATTGAATTGAATGAGTGTATGAATGAAAGTCTAGGATCGGTAGAGCTAAAATGAGGTATTCTAGAGTAAGTCTTGAACTAGTAGACCTAAGCATGGTGCCCCTTCTTGATGAGTCTAGAACCCTAAGTGAATGTAGAACCTTGAATATGAAAAGAAGGTTAAGAATGTTTAACCTTGAATAATGAAAAGAAGGTTAATAACAAGCCTTGAAGGTATAAACCTAGATGGCGCCTTTTTATTGGGTGGAATGATGGACTTAGAGATAGGTTAGCCGGAATGACATGCGACCATCTTTAAGAAAGTCATAAGACATATCCTAATAGACCTTGATTGGAAGCCGTAGGGGACCCATTCTTGGAAAAGGTATTATGAGTTGGTAGAGCTTAGTGATGATAACTTATCTAGTACACTTATGTGAATGAATGACTCTTTTCAAAGGCAAAGCACCGAGTGGATATTTTTGTGGTAGTAGCTCTACTAGCGCGCCTTGGCCTATTTGACTAGCTTTTAGAAGTCGGAAATAGATTAAAGTAGAAGGGTGTCTAACATGGGTTTAAGTTGATTCACAGTAAAAAAGTACGGATACGACTTCCTAAGGACAAACCAAGGGCCCTTGAGGAGGACCCTTGCAAGTGGAATCAAACACTGCCCAGTGCACCCACGAGAGATAGACGATGGGGCGTCAATGCCAACCGTCGACCAACACTTAGCCAATTTTATGGAGGCCCTCAACTACAAAGTCTCTAAATCATCGATAGACGTACACCATGGAAGGGGGGCTGGTCCATCGATTGAGCCATGAGGCGTCAACGGGGTCTCGTCTATGAGGGTCCAATTTTGCTGCATGTTTTTGACTAAGTTTTGAATAATTAATTAAGGGGTTGGGTGGTTAGTTAGGGATTAAGGAAAGTTTAATTAACTTGATTAACCCCCCATATAAAGATCCCAACCCCATTAGTCTAATTACAACTCACAAAACAAAACTCTCTTCCTTCTCTCTTCTTTCTCTCTCTATTGGAAGAAACCATTGAAGACCAAGATAGGAGAGGGTTTTGGGGGATGTAAAGGGACTATTTCACCATAAATTATTCATAAAACTTTAAGGTATGGGATCTAATTCACCTTTGAGACCTCTTTCCTCAAAGGGTTCCTTCAAAGTAATTTCAAAAGTTGAGTTTTCATGTGGGTCTTTCTCAATCTCGAAAATTATGTTATGAATTGTTTATGATTTATTTCGATATTATGAGTATATTAACATGTACTCTAACTTAATTATGATATATCTTTATGGTTTGGTCTAGTTAACCCTTAACCCTAAGTTTGAGCTTGATATGAATTAGGTTGTATTTTGTTCAATTAACTTGGTTATTGGTTGAATTACTATTAGATGATGTTGTTACACTAATAATGAATAAAATTAGGATGATTTATAGTCTTTCATACTAGCTTTGGAGAAGATGATCTAGGTTAAAGTTAATTGACCTAAGTATCTTGTCTTACGCTATGATCTAGTATTGAATTGTGATGTAGTGATTTTTCTAGCCTTGTTATCGTGTTGATTATTGACTTATGATGATGTATACCGGAATTGGGTTGAATTGAGGGTTTACGGTAAGATCTTGATGATGAACTATGAAAGAGACTTGGTAAGTTTTATGTAATATATCCTTTACTTCAAATTATGGTTAATTGTGATTAAGTCATGATGTTGTATTGGAGTATGCATTGTATTAGGATTAATAGGGTGGTACGATGTTGAACTGAAATGCCTTGATTATTATTGTGAGGTTTTGGCTGAGGATGTAAATGTTATAAGGAGAGTGAATGATTTACCAATGTGCCTTATCATGATATGAAGATGTTAATGTGCTAACCTTACCTATATGAATTGTAATGAAAGGATTTATATTCATGCAATTCTTATTGAACTATTGATGATGATGATTATACAAGGGGTAGACCCTATGACTTAAACTAAGCTATGATAGATAATAAAGGCTTAAAGACATTTCAAAAAGGGACTCTAGCTTAGCACCGAGTGAACTAGAGTGAGGAGTATCCCTTCCTACATAGGGAAGGTAGGATCACTAATGTACTCTTGAGATTGTATAATACAATTCATGTAGCATAAAGAGGGTCCCAACTATATCTCCTAGTTCTTGAACTATGTTTCTCCCCTAGGAATACTAGCCAGTGGATCGGCATAGTTGCTATGTTTCATGTTTTGGTACTGTCTTGGCAAGTAGTCCGCCTTCCTTCGGTATAGGGTTTTATGACACCGGATTCCACATTATCTCATGTGGTCTATGTCGGTTAGGGCTAAATGTTCCCAAAAGTTAAAATGAACTAAAGATTGAACTCTAATTAGGATAAGCTAAGAGGTCTACCTTAGTCTAGGTAGGGGTATGAGACTCTACCTAAGCATTGCAGTAGTTAGCCTTGAGGGGAGTCTTAGGAGGATGTTCTTATATGTGAATATGCTTGTGATGATATATAATATGTATATGATAAACTTGCACATTGTTGATTCTATATGATTATTAGTTTCACTTAGGTATATGTGTTGGTCTATATGGTTAAAGTAAGATGATATGTACTCTTAAATGCTATGTTATGTGAAGTAGGATGTTAGTCATGATTCTGTTTGGGTTACTTGATTGAGTAAGGTTATGGAGCTTTACTTGTTCATTGCACTTGTTGACTTGATAGGGGTTCATGGGTAATTGACTTGCTTTGGTTATGTTGAAATGTACTCTTATTCATGCTTGTTGTTAATATGACTTGATGATAGAGTTACTTGAATATGTATTCTATTATATGATAAGCATGTTGACTTGACTAGTTTTGATGTAGTTGGTCTTGTGATGTACATGCCTATGACTTAATGACCATGCATTATTGATTGGTATGGTCTTGTTAAATACGCATAAGTGTTTTCAACTTAAATTGCATATCTATACTAAATGTCCCTTTCTCTTAGCATGTTTTCAAAGTATGTGTGCATATGGTCTCATACTTAGTACAAGTGGCGTACTAACCCCATTTCTTCCTTTTTAACAAAATTTTAGGTTCCGGTCATTGAAGTGCTTTGAAGTAAACTTGAAGAAGGCTGGATCTCTTATTCATCCAAGTAGGGTAGGTCCTCAACTTGCGAGGGCAATGTCACTATCTATCTTATGGAGTTGCTTTTAGTTAAAGACTTCTATGGTTCTTTCTTTCCATTTAGTATGAAACATTGTATAGCCCATTTGAGGCATTTTTACTTGATGTATGAGTTATGCCCAAGTTCTTACACTCTTATTAGATGGTTATGAGATGAGACGACTATTATGTCTATGTTATATTTTATATACTTACGTTCAATAAAGGTAGAAGACCAAGTAATCTTCCTATACGAAGGGTCTATGTATACTCGATATATATATGTTATGTGTATATAGTGGTCTATGTAAACCTCCAAGTAGAAGTAATGAAAAGTTTTACATTTTCCGCTAAATTTGACCTATGAATGTAATGATGTAAACTAAAGAGGCTAGTCTTAGTCCTCAAAGAGGACGACGACGCCGGTTACGTCTAGGGGGTAAACCCAGATGTGACACTGAAAGTGATGGAAATAAGTAGTTGGAGAAGCTTGAGTAGATGAAACGTTGTAGACATCAATTTATTTACTTTTTCATGGTTATCTCAATATTCATACTGCCATTTTTCCTCTTTTCAATTTATGTTACTTCTCTGTCCAACAATAGTTCTCTAATACACTAAAAATAGTTGTCCAATAATATATGTTCAATTTAGAAAAATCAAGAGATAATTTATCTTTTGCATTTATTTTATCCTTACTATTAAATACTATTTATCATCTAACACATTTATCAAAGTAATAAATTTAATAAAGTCAAAGGAAAATATACGAACATTATTTTTTATTGTTTCTTAAGGAGTGTGTCAAGTTAATAGTGGACAACTATTATTGGACAGAGGAAGTATTTATTTTTTCTCAGTTTGTATGATATAAATAAAATTTCAAAATTCAATTTCTTTATGATTTGTAATTATTTTAAGTTATTATTTATTATAATTTATCGAGCATTTAATATAATTTTTAGTTAATATATGTTAGTCCTTGTATCCCAATTTATGTGGCATCAATAGAATTTCAAGAGTTATCAAATTTTTATGTCTTTTATATATTTATAGTAATTGATTATTATGATTTATAATACTTTTTAGAATGGGTTAATATTGTTGGGAAAGTGTTTTGAATATATTATATGGTGGAAACAACCTTAAATAGGGTACGTGGGATCATATGAATGATCTAGGGTTCATGAATTGTTAGAAATCCAGGTAATTAGTGAATGTGTATTGATTCTCGTATCATATTGATTGTTTGTAGACCAATAACAAGCAAAATAAATCCGGAAAAGGAAAGATCAAGACTTTTAGGGTTTCAAGCTGGTTTCAAAGTACGTGATGGTTGTGGTTCTATGATTGTGTGATGTAATCTTGTTATTTCTTCATTATGATGCATGTATGTATGCGAATGTTGCATTGTATAGTTCACGCTTATTGAAAATTATATAGATGAATGAATATATGTAATAAATTGCTGTTAATTGTATGACTTGAAGTATAATTTTTTTTTTGTGATTGTGGTGTGTTGATGGGATCGGATTTTCACGTTCCGACATAACTAACTTGGATCAGATGACTACATTTAGGTATAAAAATGGGATAAGATTTCAACGTTCCGAAATAACTATGGGAGCAGGTACCACGTTTCGGTGCACTAACAATTTGTGTTTGGGTCCATGAGGTGACCAACTACTTGTGATAAATGTGTACTATTGAAGCATTTAATATTCAATGTTTTATATGTTTGATATATTTCATGGTTATATTGTTGTATTAAATTTTTTATGTTGCACTTAGCAGGATAGCCGCATGATCCTACAAGTACACGGTTATTGTGCACTGATACTGCACATGCTCTTATTTTTATTGAGCACATGGAATCTTCAAGCGGCTATTGAAAGACCTTTCTTAGAAAATATGTGATCATTGCTTCGGAATTTAAGGGTGAGCTAGCATCTTCCGGTTTGCTTTGGATTCTCTTTGGATCGATGTCCACATTTTGGACTTAGACTAGTTCTTAGATGTTTTATGATAGCTGGCTTATGATTCTGCTTGTTTAAGACTTGGTTATGATTTAGTAAGTTTTGGTACATTGACTTTAATGTTCTAGGTTATTTACTTCCTTATTTGTTTAGTTAGTTCTTTAGAATTTTTGTTGAAGTTCATGGGAACTTCTTATTTAGCTTATATAATTTTATTCCATAGCTTAAATCCCTAGTTTTTGCTATATTTGTTTGGTTTGTAGTTGTAGTAGTGGTTGTCCCACTGGAGAGTTAGTGTGGGTGCCAATCACAATGGTCTGGGTCGTGAAAAAAACATCGAAAATTTTTTCTGCACAATTATTGATATTGTCATGTCCAATAATGTCCTATTCCCTTCCTTCAGCTACATCCTTTTGTTGAGAGGTATACAAAGTAATTAATTGTCTGATGATACCTTTTCAGCACATAATTCTTCAAATCGTTTTGACAAATATTCATATCGACAGTCAGTTATCAAAGCCTTTATGCTTTTATCTAATTGATTTTTAACTTCATTCATATATATTGTAAAGCAATCAAGTGCTTCAGATTTATGATGAATCAAATATACATAGCTAAAATGCATGAAATCAACCATAAATGTAATGAAGTATGTAGCACCAAACCTTGCTTTCATAAATTCATTGGACCACAAATATCAGAATGAATTAATTGAAGCGGGAACTCGTCTCTTTTAGCAAACCTAAATGGTTTACGCATAGTATTTCCTTTGAGACAATTTAACAAGTTGGCATATTACTTTTGGTGAAAGAACCTAAATGTCCTTTTTTCAACCTATTCATTCGATCTTTCCCTATGTGACCTAATCTTTCATGCCATTTAATAACATTAATATCATTGTTACTTGAGTAACATGCCATTACACAACAGTCAACATAATAGTTATAAGTTGAAGGATTAAAATATAAAATGATCATAACGTAGTGCAAAACCATATAAAACATTATCTGGAGTTATTCTAACACCGTTACGACTAAAAATACAAATCAGAACCAATGTCTAGAGGGACATACACAGATCTAGTTTCGTCGAATATCTAGTCTATATAGGATGTCATGCAATATCAAATAACGACCACCATGCAAGTCTACTTTGCAAGTATCTATCTCTTTGACTTCTAGTTTTGTATCTACTTGGCAACCCAATGTCTGGCAGATTGTCAACATGGTTGATAGGAAAGACATGACTATTTAACTAATTGACATGGAGACCTTAAATGACCTCAAAGATAGTGAGTATAGCCATGATGTGTCTAATTTATTAAAAATAGGAAACAGTACTTAGGGTCTCCCTATCGAAGACCTTTGTCAAACTGGAAGAACCCTTCCGTGTTCCATTTATGAGAAGGAGAAATTTCACACTTGAGATTCAATATTTTATCCAACCAATCCACTTGCTATCAAATCCCATGTCTTATAGATTTTTTACGAGGAATTTGAATTGACATGGTCATAGATAGGCTTTCTCAATGTCTAGCATACATAGAATCCCTGGTTTCTTACTTTATCCTTGAGTCTACCAATTCATTAGTCAAGAATATTGCTTCCATTATTTGGCTACCTCTCAGAAAAGCTATTTGGTGGTTCATAAACCAATTTCCCTATCACTTTCTTCATTCTCTCATTCAGTAAGTTAGAGATGATTTTATAGACTGCACTAACAAATCAATGTTGATCACACTCTTTTCATAACAATAAGACATCAAAAGGGTGAACTTACACTTCTCTGGAGGAGATAAATAAGTTAATTCCAACTCAGATTTTCCTAACTCTTCTAGTTGCATTTCTCCTCTATGAGAACACCACAAATTTTATATGCTTATAGGCAAAAAAAGTCTTTTAGTTCTCCTGACTAGTTGTGCTTATGAAAAAGCATCTAGGAGTTTCTCTCCTCTCTACAGTTGGTGCAGAAGTAACTAATTTCCTAGAACTTTGGAACTTCTTACGTTCTTTTACTTTCCTAGAGTATTCAACTCTAACTCCCAAACTTAACATGATGAACCAATATTTTTCTCATCTCCAGTGTCCCCACCATTCTTCCTCTTCAATCTCTCATTCCTTCTAGCAAAGTACTCCTCGTAAGATCTATCCTTTTTGAATAAAGGACTTCAATGGTACAATGATCTTGATGAGGTTCCCAATTCTCTATGTTATTTCTAGCCCTCTTGGATAATAATGGAATTGTATAAGAATATTTTGGTATATACAATATGGGAAATAATTATTATTTATACATAACAACATATCCAATAGAATATATCCCTTACTAGAGTTTAGTTTTCTCTGTTTTTGGATATATATAGATATTCTCTGAAAATTCAACATGCGCGTCAGAATTGAAGTGAGAAAAACAAGTTGATCTTATTTTGGAAACGTAGAAAGCTTCCGCCAAAATCTCACTGGAATAATCCCAATCGCAACCAGAAAAAGTCAACGTTGCAACTCTTTCCTCTAGAAATTAGTTGGTAACTGCACAACTAAAGATAAAGCTTTTACACATGTACATAAAAAGGGATCCGTTCATAGTCTCCAAATAGAAGTGTGGTGCTGCAAATATCCAGAACATCATCAACGTGGCATAAAATGACAGATAATAACAAGAAACTCAATGTTAGGAGGATAGTGTTGGTCGAGTATGGAGGAGGGCTTCAATTACTGTAGAGAGGGGCAGCTCTAGAATGGTTGTCGAAGAGTAGGAAGTTAAGTATTAGAGAGGAAGGCGACACCAATTCCCACAAAACTAAGAGAAAAGAAGGACAAAAATTGGGAGGCAAACAGTGATGGAAGAAACTAGTTGAGAGATTATACTAAGATCATAAAGGCTCTCACACCAGGAAAAAAGAAGAGAACTTCTTTGTGACTTGATTGTTAATTAACAATGTCCAAATTCAAACATTGCTAAATTCATTGAAATTGAGCAAGGAAAGTTTCATAGATATTTCTATGAGATATGTTAAGACATTATTATGAACTTAATACGAGGAAAAAAAGGACATTATTATGTATAATGAATAAATACAAAATGTGGTTCTTAATTTTGTTTTAACTGACATCTATTCGTCTAATATTAGGTGTGCACAAGTAAACATTTAAATTTGTTCATAAAAAACTCTTTGAGATATTCAACAAAAATAGAATGATACAAAGAAGATTAGCGCGACCCTTGTGCTTAAAAATGTAACAAGTAGATACACATGTTTGAATTCTGACTTTGCTAAATATTATAATCCCTTTAGTCTGGGTTTGATGAAGTGTTCTAAGTTTAGAAAAATAGGTACATTTTTGTGTCCATCCTAAGAACATCCAAAATATTTTTTTAATAATTTAACAGAAAATTTTCAAATTTTTATAACTCAGATGGTTTTTATGTTAGAATATTTGGGTGTTTCCATTACCCTCATATAATACTAGGTAATTTGGTCACGCTTTGGGCGGTCATAAACAATAATTGCATTAAACTTGTAAATAATTTTTTACTAATTCCCATACACTAAAAATAATTGAAAAATAGGTTCTTAAAAAATATTAGCAATATTCAAACATTAATTTAGTTTTATCATTATCACATAACTCAAGAACCTCTAATGAGTGAATTATTCATGAAATACTAAATAATTATTTCTTTAATCAAAATTAAAAGGAATATAAAGAAGAAAATAGGAATATATATACAAAGATATTGCGTAATAAAAAGAAACATTTAAGATGCATAGATTATATAATTGTTATATATGTCTAAGGATAAAATTCAAAAAAGAAATTATGCTTGAACATGAAAGCAATCATATGTTAAGAACTTGCATAATGAATTTCTTCAATTCATAATGAGAAATTTTGTGTCTATGTAAAAATAGATAATATGTAAGCTTATATATATTACTTTTAAGTTATATTATTTAATATGGAATATCAAAGCATGAATTCTTGGATCTCATTACAATAAATATTTTCTTTAGAATGAATATACGTAACATATATGTATATGTTCAATATAACCGGAGACAATAACTTTGTAGAAACGTAAACAACAGAGTATAAAATATATACTCAAAAACAACAATTAATATCATAAGCATAAATTAATGAGTATAAAAAATATATCAAAATATGTAAAAATAAAATGAAATACAATGGATAAAAGAATCCACTGAATGCACAATGTCGCCTTAAGAAAACTATTCCCCTCCAATACCAAAGTTTAAAGAATTACATCCTCTCAGGATATAATGATTTTATTCACCAACTTATTGATACAAAAACAGTAGTGTAAGTAAGTCACTTAACAGAAGCAAAGTACACAAATATTTAGTTTTATAGAAGTAGAAGAAGAAGATCATAATTTTTGATTTTTTAAAATAAGAGAAAATCCCTCTATTTATAGACAAGAAAGGGTACTGTGAACAAATGTTTATTGTGCCTTATCAGAAAGGTTACAACTATTTAAAAAAGTTGCAACCCTTCGAAAAGGTCACAACCTTTCATAAAAATTACAACTTTCCATAAAGTCACAACTTTTCATTAAAGTCACAACTTTTCATAAAAGATACAACTTTTGATAAAAGTCGCAACTCTTCATTAAAGTCACAACTTTTCATAAAATTGAAAACTTTAGATAAAAGATGCAACACTTCATTAAATCACAAATTTACATCAAAGTAACTTCTTTTCATGAAATAGGAAGACCGTTTTGGAAAAAAATAAATTTAAAAGGAAATTCTTGCTTGTGGTGATATATATATATATATATATATATATATGACATTAAAGAACTTGAGGCAAATTACCCTCTAATCTATTGTTTATTTTTCATATTTTATCAATTTTACGATCATTCTTGCATATTTTAAAGTTGCAAGTTACATGTATTGTATTTCGTTAGTCCATGGTCATTAATGATTTTTTGGTCATACATCAATGTCTGACTTTTCTCCTTATACTTTTTTGGTGTACCTAATGGCTTTAACCTAATTTTTAGTACTAGTCTAAATAATTTTAGTACGAATCTTGCTAGATTTTGAAGATATTTGATCTTATGAGTGTTAGGTAGTCCTCTTGCATGCTACTTTGTAAGATCAATTAATAATGCATACTTTAGGAAAGTCATTTAACTCGTTGATTGTTGTTAAGTTCAAATTTTGTGTCCTGATATAAGGTTGATTAATTTTCTTCAATTGGTTCTCCACTATCGATGTTCAAGTTGTTTAAACCTCTTGAATAACATATGTCTTCTAATTTCTACTTTCATTATTGTTGCTTCTATTGTGTCATCGGGTCTTCTCATGCATGATTATTGCCTAAGAAAAATGGTTGTGTCATGCATAATCCATAAGGAATATCTTAGTTCTCTTTTCAAATTGATCTTCTATTGTTTATAGTCTATTCCAAAGATACTTACAACCAATCTTTGAAGAACATGGTAAGACACAACAAAGTTTAAGAACATTTTCAAAACTAGAAAACTAAAACTAATAGAGAAACTAGAATAAGAAATCGATTAGAAAAAAAACATGTGAAATATTTTTCTTCAAGATAATTTGTTGTCAATATGTGTTTAAAGAATCTTACTGATTCCAAAAAACTTTGCAGAAAGATGAAGTTTCCAAAGTTTAATGAACAAGTGAAGAACAGAAGAACAAAAATGTCACCCCCGAGCCTACACCCTGGGTGGGACTGGCACATGAAGATCATTGCTGGCCCCAAGCAAACCCTTGGCCTTGGTTTCTTAACTCAAGTTAAGACCACAATAGATACTATGATGATCAAAGAACTGAACTAAACTGAATGATAAGATATCTTGATATTTTATAGATTTAAACATTCATGTTGGCAAAAAATGGCAACTTAGGTCTTTAACATAAGAATAATAATGCAATGATCATTGAACTATGAACATCTGACTATTTATATATAAAGCCTTCCAAAACTGAGATGGATGTTAGGTCTAACCCAACAACATCCTAATAAAGAAAATATTGAAAAACTAAACAGTCTAAGTCGAGGTGCACATGTCAAATGAGGGACTAGGGACAAACATTAGATATTGGGAAGGTGAGTTGGTGAGTTAGAAAGAAATTGTCTGTTATAGGCTCAAAGTATCTGGATTGATGGGAACATTATCTTTATTCTCTCAAGCTCTTTTAGCCTAGTGGTGGAATATCCTAACAAAGGCCTACGATCACTTTCTATCTTCTAGAACAGATTCCATTTGCAAGACTAACCGGGAAAGTGCTAGTTTGGCACCAATTTGTTGAACAATCAAATATTCGGACACTCACTTGCCACATCATTCCATTATTAGATTATCATATTTGTCGGTTCAAGTTTTAGTTATTTGATGGTGGTGTTATAAGTACTTAAGGAAAACTAATTATTTGCCAAGTGAAGCAAATGTGAGTTTTGTTTGAAGTCAGTGGCACTTTTGGGTCATATCATCTCTTCTGAGGGGGTTAGGGTTGATCTAAGAAAAACTGAGGAGGTGAAAAATCAGCCTAGACCACCGATTCCAACTGACATTAGGAGTTTCTTGGGTCTAGAGGGTTATTATAAGAGGTTTGTGGATGGTTTTGCGTCCATTGCATATCCCTTGACTACATTGACGCAAAAGAGTGTGAAATATAAGGTTTTGGAGGCATGTGACAGAAGCTTCCAAATCTTGGAAGGCTTACTTCAGCTCTGGTGCTGACTTTACCGGAGGGTACCAAGGGCTTTGTTGTATATCATGATGAATCCCGAGTGGTCTTAGTGTGTTTTTTTATGCAACAGGGGAAAGTAATAGCCTATGACTCTAAACAACTTAAGGTGCATGAGAAGAATTATCCAACTCATGATCTTGAGTTAGTTGTCGTGGTATTTTCTTAGAAAATATGGAGGCATTACTTGTATGGTGTCCATGTTTATGTGTATACCGACCACTAAAGTCTTCAATATGTCCTTACTCAAAAGGAGTTTAATCTCCATCAAGGAAGGTGGTTGGAATTGTTGAAGTATTACGACACGGGTGTTCTCTACCATCCCACAAGGCCAATGTGGTTGTGAATGCTCTAAGTCTTATGAGCACGGGTAGTGTGTCTCATGTAGATGAAGCAAGGAAATACTTAGTGAAAGATGTTCTTATGTATATATATCCTTATAAATGTAAATGATATGTATATGATAATCTTACATGTTGATGATACAATATGATATTGTTTCACTTATGAACATGTATTTGGTTTCTATTCTAAAGTATGATGTTATGTACTCTTAATGATATGCTATGTGAAGTTTGACATTGGTTTATGGTTCTTGTTAGGTTTATATGCTTGTTGATATTATAACTTGATGATAGAGTTATCTTGATTATGTGCTTAATTGTGTTGATATACATGTTGGATTGACTAGTCTTAGTATTGTTGGTCTTGTTATGTACATGATCTTGACTTAATGAATATGTCTTATTGATTGGTATGGTTTCTTATATGTGCGTAAGGCTTTTCAAAGTAAATTGCATACTTTATTGAAATGTGCCATTTTAGCATGATTTCTGTGTGTGTATGCATATGGCCCCATACTTAGTACAAGTGGTGTGATAGTCCCATTTTCTCCCTTTTTTACCAAACATTTTAGGTTCCGATCGTTGAAGGACTTGTGATTACTTTTGAATGAAGACTTGGAATTCTAACTCTCCATGTTTGGTAGGTCCTCACCACTTCGAAGATTATGCCATTTTCTAGCTGGGATTATTGATTAGTTTTAACACAATATGTTTATTTATTTTATTTGAGTACTAGAGATTGTATAGTCTATATGTGCCTTTTAACTTATTGATATATGGGCTATGCCCAATGTGTGTGTGTGTGTGCAATAAAAGTAGAAGACTATGTGATCTTCTTATACGAAGGCTCTATGTATACTCGATATGAATATATATTATTTGTATGCGAGAGGTCTATGTAAAGCTCATGATAGATAGAAGAAAACTTTTAAATTTTTCTGCATTTTAACCTATGAATTTAATGATGTAAGCTAAGAGGATAGTCTTAGTCCTCAGTGAGGACGACGACGCTCGTTACATCAACGCGGTGCTCTCTGCATGTCAAAAACTTTGTATCAAATCATCATGTTTAATATTATCAGATTCTATGTCTCACTTAACCATATATGTGTAGATTTTCATTCATAATTGTGAAGCGCGCCACACTAATGAATAGGAAACTGTTAGACCTTTAAACTACTTGATCTAACTACGTGCAGACATGTCAAGGACTCGGGCATTGGTCTTGACATGTATGGGGGCAAAACAGTGCAACACTGGTTCAAGGTGCTTGGGTGTTGGCAAGGCAGCTTGAACATGCAAGGCTTACGTGCGGGCTAGAGTCATTGGCAAGGCAGCGTGTTGGCTTGACAAGGCAAAGCTGTGAAGACTTGACAATGGCAAGAACAAAGGCAGTTCACGTGAATTGCTGAAATAAAACTAAGTGTTGGAGGACAACTAGAATATTCGAAGTGTTGGAAGCTGGCTGAAATATTCTAAGTGTTGGAATGTAGCCCGAAATATTCTAAGAGTTAGAATATTAGTATTTCGTGTAAATAAGAATGTAATTTGAATTAGATTCTATCTTTTAGAAATATAGCTGTTGGAAACTTAGTTTGAATCCTGTGATGACAAGTGTCGGACAAGTGTCATTTGTAACTGCCGCATGTAACTGCCATGTGCAGAAATATTATTAAGGGTGGAAATTCGTCTAAGGCTTAGACAGAGTGTTTTCTAGCCTTAGACAAATTCGTGAAGCCTTCCTTTGTATTAATTATCAGATTAATAAAGGTCGGGACGAGTTCCTGTAAAGTCTGTTTGCTGTTTAACTTTCGTGTTGAAGTATTTCTATACATAGTCAAATTCATGGGTGTAAAATAGGCTGACTGTTACAGACGTTTGTAAGACTGCCTAGGGTGGTGTTCGGTAAAAATAAATCGACCCTCTTTCAATTTGTATCAGAGCACGGTTGAACGATGGTGAAAAACGCAGAACTGTGGGAACTGGCACGAAAAATTGAAGCATTCGTTGGGTTTGTAGATTATATTTTGGGAGACCCGACGTTTGTAGATTTGTTTACACAAGTCATTGATTTGAGACTTGACGCTGAGAAAGTTCAGGGGGAGATTGGTGTATATCGACAGAATGTTGATAATCATATCACTTAAATCTTGGATTTTCATTCCACAACTATGCAACAACTTGAGGGACTGCAGAAGGAAAATGAGAACCTTCGTGCAGAGCTCGTTGTATTGTGTCGGGCCGTGGCTACGTTGAGTTCAAATATGTGTTGAATCATCTAAGGTTAAAATTCCAGAACCCAAGGCCTTTTGTGGTGCAATAAGTGCTAAAGAACTGTAAAACTTCATTTGGGACATGGAACAGTATTTTACTGCTGCAAGGGTGCCTGACGCCGATAAGTTAAACATTACCACATTGTACTTGATGGGTGATGCTAAACTTTGGTGGAGAACTCGAAATGCAGATGGTGTAAGTGCTGGTCGTCCTAGAATTGATACATGGGATAAGTTAATAAAAGAAATGCGTGATCAATTTCTTCCTAGCAACGCATCTTAGCTTTCAAGGGATAAATTGAAAAGGCTAAGGCAGACGGGTTCGGTGAGGGAATACATTAAAGAATTCACCTCTGTGATGTTAGACATACAGAATATGTCTGATGAGGATAAATTACATAACTTCATTTCGGGTATGCAAGGCTGGGCTCGAAACGAACTTCGGAGGCAACATGTTAAAGATCTGCCTGGTGCAATTGCTGCGACAGATTCATTGGTTGATTTCCGGACGACTCGTCCTTTGACAGATGTTCCCTCCACGTCAAAAACTATGAAAAAGAACGATAAGAAAGGGGAATGGAAAAAGGATAGTCGTAAGGACGGTACAAATGACAAAGGAAAGGCACAAATGAAGGATGGAAAAGACAAACCAAAGAACAAAGATAGTAATTCTAAGGGCTGTAGGACTTGTGGTGGTCCTCATTTGGCCAAGTCTTGTTCGAACCGGGAAAAGGTAAATGTTTTGCTTGCTGGAAATATGAATCAAAGGGAGGAAGATGAGGAAATCGTGGCTGCAATGGCAAACCCGTTGGGATTGTCCTTCAACCATATTACAGGGATTAATAATGTTGGAGAAACGTCTAGTACTTCAAATCCTCATGCTTCCCTAATTCATATAGAAATGACAGGGAAAGAACAACGTGTGATGGCAATGGTTGATACAGGGGCCATTCATACGTTTGTAGATGTGAGAATTGCTACAAAGTTGGGGCTGAAGTTGTCTAAAAGCGCTTCCTACGTCAAAACAGTCAATGCTAAAGCACAGGCCATTGTGGGTATGGCTTATGGTGTGTCTATGTCGACTGGTAGTTGGGTGGGAAAACATAATTTGATGGTGTTGCCGTTTGGTGAATGTGAGATCATACTTGGGATTGATTTTCTAAGAAAATTCCAGTTTGTTCCGTTTCCTCACTTAGATGGAGTGATGGTCATGAATGGAAGCAATGCTGGATATATTAAAGGAGTTCATCCATTTGGGAACATTAATAAAGTTGCAAAGAAGAAAGACAAAGGAATGTTCTTGTCTGCTATGTCAATCGACAAAGGGCTAAAGAAAGGTGATGACACTATACTTGCTGGCTTGGTCGAAGTGAAACCTGATGTTAAGATGGAAGTGCCTGATTGTATTGCTGAATTGCTTATGCAATATGATGATGTTATGCTGCCTGAATTACCAAAGAAATTACAACCAAGGAGGGATACTGATCATAAAATTGAGTTGCTGCCTTGTACGGTTGCTCCTGCATAGGCTCCTTATCGTATGGCTCCAAAGAAATTGGTTGAATTACGCAAACAATTGAACGAGTTGTTGGATGCTGGATTGATTCAGCAATCTAAGACTCCATATGGTGCCCCTGTTTTATTTCAAAAGAAACAGGATGGGACGATGCGAATGTGTGTAGACTACAGGGCGCTGAACAAGGCAAGTATAATGAACAAGTATCCGGTTCCATTGGTGCAGGATTTGATGGACAGGTTGAGTAAGGCATGCTGGTTCACAAAACATGATCTCAAGGCAGGTTTTTGGCAGGTTAGGATAGCAGAGGGTGATGAACCACAAACAACATTTGTAAATAGATATGGTTCATATGAATTCCTTGTAATGCCATTTGGGCTGACTAATGCCCCGGCAACGTTTTGCAACTTAATGAATAATGTATTGTTTGACTATCTTGATGACTTTTTTGTTGTCTATCAAGATGATATTGTCATTTATAGTCGAACATTGGAGGAACATGTTAATAACTTAAGTTTGGTTCTGTCTCAGTTGAGCAAATACACACTTTATGTTAAGATGGAAAAGTGTGAGTTTGCTCAACAGGAGATAAAATTTTTGGGGCATCTTGTTAGTAAAAACAATGATCGAATGGATCCTAAGAAAGTGCAAGCCATTGTTGATTGGTAGGCACCTCGTCATGTGAAGGATTTGAGGTCGTTTCTTGGCCTGGCTAACTATTATAGAAAATTCATTGCTGGTTACTCAAAAAGGGCAGTGGCTTTGACTGATTTGTTGAAGAAGGATACAAAGTGGGTCTCGTCTGAACGATGTGATGAAGCATTTCAGAATTTGAAAAATGCTATTGCATCTGAACCTGTACTCAAGTTACCTGATTTTGAGTTACCATTTGAAGTGCACACTGATGCGTCAGACAAAGCAATTGGTGGCGTATTAGTGCAGGAAGGTCATCCAGTGGCCTTTGAAAGTAGGAAATTGAATGATGATGAACAGCGATACTCAACACGTGAAAAAGATATGGTTGCGGTGGTACACTGTTTGCAGGTTTGGAGAGTTTATCTCCTGGGTACTTGATTTGTAGTAAGAACTGATAATGTAGCAAATACATTTTTCAAGACAGAAAAAGTTGAGTCCTAAACAAGCACGGCGGCAAGAATTCCTGACATAATATGATTTCATGTGGGAACATACACCAGGAAAACACAACTAGGTTGCTGATGCGCTGAGTAGAAAAGAAGTGTTTGTTGCAGTATATTCAATTTCAAAACTAGAAACTGATTTCTATGATAGAATCAGGTTGTGTGCTGCAAATGATTCATTATATGTTAAATGGATGGGTCAAGTGCAAGATGTCACAATGAGACGGTATTGGATCGAGGACGATCTGCTCTATTTTAAAGAGGGGAGAATCGTTGTACCAAATCAGGGTGGATTGCGCAAAGACTTAATGCAAGAGGCGCATGATTCTGCTTGGGCTGGACATCCAGTTGTTGAAAGGATGTTAGCCTTACTGTCTCGTGTTTATTTTAGGCCAAAGATGGAAGATGATATAGAGGCATACGTCAAGACTTGTCATGTTTGTCCAATTAACAAGACTGAACATAAGAAGGAAGCAGGTTTGTTGCAACCTTTTACTATTCATGAAAGGTTATGGCTATCAGTAAGCATGGATTTAATTTCTGGATTCCCTAAGGTAGATGGCAAAGCATCTATCATGGTAATAGTTGACAAGTTTTTAAAAAATTCTGTTTTTGTTACTGCACCTGAACTATGTTAATCTGAAGTTGCTGCTGATTTGTTCTACAAATATGTGGTTAATTATTTTGGTGTTCCGACTGACATTGTGAGTGATAGAGATACAAGATTCACTGGTAGATTTTGGACAGCTTTGTTTAATATGATGGGAACCGAGATAAAATTTTCTACTGCAAATCATCCACAAACAGATGGACAGACGGAAAGAATTAATCACTTGCTGGAAGAATACTTGAGACACTATGTGACAGCAAGTCAACGGAATTGGGTGACATTGTTAGACACTGCGCAGTTCTGCTATAATCTGCACAAGTTGTCTGCAACAGAAATGAGCCCTTTTGAAATCGTTTTAGGCAAAAAGCCTATGACGCCACTAGATGTTGCCAAATCTAAAAATCAGGGAAAGTGTCCAGCAGCATACAGGGTTGCAAGGGACAGACTTGAAATGTTATCTGAGGCACAGGATAGCTTGCGCAAGGCTCAGCAGCGCATGAAGAAGTATGGTGATCAACATCGTCGCTCAGTTGAGTTCAATGTGGGTGACAAGGTGTTACATCAACTTACCCCACAAATCTGGAAACAGATTGTAAGTAAGACCAGACATCGGGGTTTGATTCCTAAGAATGATGGTCCATTAGAAGTGGTGAAACGAGTGGGCGAAGTTGCTTATAGGTTAAAGCTGCCAAAAAGATTGAAAATTCATCCCACTTTCCATGTGAGTTTCTTGAAACCTTACTTTGCAGATGCAGATGATCCGGACAGAAACAGGTCAAAGAGGGCTCCTCCATCAGTACCTACACAGTATGATGCTGAAACTGAGAAGATCCTTGATCACCGGGTTTTGGGCACAAGTAAGAAGAATACTAAGACAGAATTTTTGGTTCATTGGAAAGGCAAGAGTGCAGCTGATGCAGTTTGGAAGAAGGCAAAAGACTTATGGCAGTTTGATGCTCAAATCGAGGACTATCTTAGAACAGTCTCGATGAGGACATCGAGTTCAAGTGGTGTGGGTGGTCTGTTAGACCCGTAAACTACTTGATTTAACTACGTAAAGACATGTCAAGGACTTGGGCATTGGTCTTGACATGGATGGGGGCAAAACAGTGCAACACAGGTTCAAGGTGCTTGGGTGTTTGCAAGGCAGCTTGAACATGCAAGACTTACGTGCGGGCTAGAGTCATTGGCAAGGCAGCGTGTTGGCTTGACAAGGCAAAGCTGTGAAGACTTGACAATGGCAAGAACAAAGGCAGTTCACGTGAATTGCTGAAATAAAACTAAGTGTTGGAAGCTGGCTGAAATATTCTAAGTGTTGAAATATAGCCCGAAATATTCTAAGTGTTAGAATATTACTATTTCATATAGATAAGAATGTAATTTGAATTAGATTCTATCTGTTAGAAATATAACTGTTGGAACTTAGTTTGAATCCTTTGATGACAAGTGTCGGACAAGTGTCATTTGTAACTGCCGCATGTAACTGCCATGTGTAGAAATTTATTGAGGGTGGAAATTCATCTAAGGCTTAGACAGAGTGTTTTCTATCCTTAGACAAATTCGTGAAGCCTTCATTTGTATTAATTATCAGATTAATAAAGGTTGGGACGAGTTCCTATAAAGTCTATTTGTTTTTTAACTTTGCTGTTGAAGTATTTCTATACTTAGTCAAATTCGTGGGTGTAAAACAGGCTGTGTGTTACTGACGTTTGTAAGACTGCCTAGGGTGGTGTTCGGTAAAAATAAATCGACCCTCTTTCAGAAACTATAAGATGCTTAGGAAATGCTCTTTTTCATGGAAATCCAATATATTTCCTCTAAAGTCTAAACTCTATGTAACCTTAGTATGTAGTCCTTTTAATTTCATTATTGGTAATGATTACTCGGTGAACAGCCACTCAAAGACTGGATGAAGAGATTTCCAATGCGGGAGTTCCTCCAAAAGGAAATCAAGTCCCTCCTCTTGAAGAAGTTACTAATGATGACCAAGATCTGGTCAATCCTCCTTCTTTGACGGATGGGGATATAAGGGCAGCCTTTCTCCAAATGGACCAGGCCATTACTACACAAGCACAAGTCGTCACTACTCAAGCACAAGTCATGAACACCCAAGCTATCCGGGAGGTTGTACCCCAAGGAAACAAACATGTTTGCACCATGGCCTCCCATTTGAGGGATTTCACAAGGATGAATCCCCTACTTTCTATAGATACAATGTTGAGGAAGACTCCCAAGAGTTCATTGATGAAACCTACAAGATTCTATATGCTAATGGGGTTGAATACTAGTACGAAGGCCGTGTTAGACACTTACCAACTCAAAGATGTGGCCCAAACTTTGTACGTCCAATGCAGAGATAATAGGCTTTGAGAGGTGGAATGGTAACTTAGGAGATCTTTAAGAAGACATTTTTATAGGTTATTTCCTAGAGAAAAGAGGGAAGCCAAAGTGGAGGAATTCATCAGCCTTCGTTAAGGAGGTATGAGTGTACTAAACTACTCTTTGAAATTCAGTAAATTGTCAAAGTATTCTCCTGCTTTGGTGTCCGATCCTAGGGATGAAATGAGCAGCTTTGTGACAGGGATTCCGGATGGCTTGAAGGAAGAATGTCATTTGTCTATGCTACATGATAACATGAACATTTTTCGTCCCATGGTTCATGCTCAAAAAGTGGAAGAGATAACGTTTAAGTGAACGAGTAGGGATGTCGCGAGGGAAAGGTCTTTTGATGGTAGTTCTTCAAAAGGTATGCTTGACATTAAAGACAAGCCTAGTTTGAAGAAAATTTTTTTAATCAAGTTCCTACCAAATATCCCAAGGCTCGTGAAGATAGGGTGTCTCACCCAAAATCTGAAAAGGGAAGAGGTACTAGCACACCAAGCAAGAAGACAACTTGCGGAAAGTGTGGCTAGAAGAATTATAGTGATTTCCTTGTTGGGACATACAATTTCGTAGGGTGTGTCTAGATTTCCTACAAGGTTAAAGATTGCCAAATTTGAAGGGGCAAGACAGGGGTAGTGGGCAAGCTCAAGATAGTGGTTCTAGTGTGGATCAACCAAAGAAGAATCACTTTTATGCACTTCGCTCAAGGGGTGAACTAGAGAGTTCTCCCGATGTGGTGATCGGTATGTTACAAGCTTCTTTATTGATGTATATGGTTTACTTGATCCGGGTGCTTATCTTTTGTTACTTTCTTGATAGCTAGAAAGTTTGATATTTTGTCTGATATTTCAGATGAACCTTTCATGGTAACTACCCCGATAGGTGTGTCGGTGGTTGCAAAGAGGGTGTATAGAAATTATCCTATAATATTGCCCAATGTAGTTACTCATGTCGAATTAGTAGAAGTTTATATTGTCTATTTTTATTTAATTTTAGAAATGGATTGGTTGCATGATTTTCACGACCCGGATTCTAGAATCCGGATCACAATCGGAGTCATTGACCTCTCAGAGGTCGCAGACAAGCCTCGGCTTGCATTCATCACATTCATCTAGTTAAATTTGCGGAAAATTTAAAACTTTTTATATGTATGAAGTACACATATACTTCATATAATTATTACATTGATACATCATATACTAAGATCAAAATAAGAGAACAACCATCTAACATAAAGAATCAATTCGAAACTGAACATGAATAAATCATAAATAGTTCGCCAAACACGGCCTTATTACAAAGCTTCGAAATAAAGGTGCGAAAGAAACGCTAGGGACAACATCCACTAGTTATGTCTAAAAATAAGGCTAGACTATATCTGTAGCATCCTCGAAATCATGAGGACCTACAAAATGGTTTGGAGAAACTCTGAAGTCCAAACCGCTGCAAGTATCGTCAACCTGTCCTCTGACCTGCACCTATAAAAATAGAAAATAGTAGGGGGTTAGTACACCACTTTTACTAAGTATCGGTGTATGCACACATACACATAAATCTATGCATGATCAATGAAAGCTCTTCCTAAGTAACATGCCATTTATGGAAAGTCTAGTCATTAGACTTTCCAAATACGTTAGTTGTTAATTTTGGTATGAATATGATATATTTTAAGGTATTCAAAGCACACAAATCATTTTCTGTATGATTACAAAACATTAGTATCGTCACCATAATTTTACAACAACTCGGGCGAAGATTTGAGATTTTTGATCCTCTTAGGTCGAGAGCTACTCTTTGTACACTTAGATTATTTTTAAGTCTTTTTGTTCTTCTTGTTGTGTATTTCAATAATTCTTTTGGTCCTATGTTTTACTTAAAAGTGCAATGATTCATTGTAGTCCCCTACCCACAATAAATCGATATAAGTAATCCAAGGACTAAGGAATGATTTCCCTACCTTATAGTGAGTCATTCTTTACACTATACATTCATTACCTTTCATAAGCAATTCTCTGTTGATCATGCCATTGATTTCATTACTTTCATATTTTATGTATAATACATTTCATATACATGAGACATGGGAATCGTTGATGTAGTATAAGACATTTCAAGTGAGGGCCCAACATATGGGACCTCAACCAGAGGGCCTTCTTTAGCAAACACAGAGTGTGTTTCATTTGTTCATTCGTACTTAACATTATTCATTTCAATCATTCGTTGGCTGATGTAGACACCAGCTATACCTAGGATGAAGTTTAAGACTCCCATCGGGATCATGAAGTGCAATGACCAATGATGACCTAATGTCCTTACTTGAATCTGATTTCACCTCTTGATTGTTTTGCACAAACACCTTCAGTATCGTTCATTTCATTATCTTTCATACCTTGAAGAACTCCAAACTTAATCTACATAGATCATGTGAGCATCATGAAATCCAGTGCCTACCCCACATCGAAAAGAGGTGGAATCACCGGCCTAAGTCACCCAAAACATGCTAACGTACATGGGAATCGAACCCGGCCAGATCTCTATATTGGCAGTATAGGTTCGAAGACTAGGAGATATAAGGAGACCCATACCCGGCATGCCGGACAGTCTTATCTCATGAGAGTTACATATACCTCCACCCTTCCTGAAAGAAGGCATCACCGCTGATTGCTAGCCTATCGGTGCTCAGTATAAAGTTTCATTTCATTCAACTCGTACGTCATGGAAGCTGGCTTCTAGTATGAGGACATCATAGCTCAATAGATGATCTCTCATCTCATCATTAGTATTAAGTATACATAAGTCCCAATACTTTCATTAGAGTGTACATAGAGACATGTCTCTTCATTATCTTTACACTCTCATAGGTGAGTACGTTTTGGTAACATTTACTTAGGCTCATTTTAGATTGCTCTCATATTTCACATTATACTCTAATCTTGTTGTCACAACATTCATTAACATTAGCACATTTGCTTTTCATAATTACTCACCCTTTTACGTGAATGTTCATTTCTTCTTTATCTTCTAGTATTGAATCAAGCATTATGGAGGCTTGATTCTAGGTTGATATTTACTTACTCTATTGATGACTGGTCATCCTTACTTTACATTGAATAAATGTGAATTTTCCTTACCTATCATCCTTTGGTGTTAATGAGACTTGCTCACACCTTCTAACACCTTCATACGTGAGTATTCTTTTAACATAGTAGCTTAGGTGTAAGTGAGACTTGTCTCACTTCCTTTAACACCCCATTCTTGTTTCTTAATTACTTTAGACAACCTTTAATTATGTTATAATTCACGTTACTTACTTACTTTAGTGTAGTAGATTAATATCATCGTTTATGGACGATGAGCACTTCATTCAATGAGTATCATGAGTTCATATATCATTATTTTATAGCATGTTGGGAGTTGTCCCAATGAGTGACATGCCCTTGATTATGGGTTCATTGAATTAGTTGATAAGTGCTTATATTATCATTTGATACTATAACAACACAAGATTCACATATGATTAGTATTGGTCTCAACCATTGAATATTAAATTAGATAACCATTTTTGTTGGCATGTGCAAATTTTACATATTTTCGTATTTAAATTTAATATGTATGAATCATTAGCCAATATTTTAATTATTTAACATAATACTATATCCATTTACATACATCACTTTTAGACAATGTATTGTTAGACATTTTATTGGTATACGATTAGTATTGGTATACGATTAGTATTGGCATAAATAATTGGGCATAGATTTCAAAACCATATTTGTTGGCATAAGCCAATTTTCATGTGCAACATGCTTATATTTTTATATATTATACATTAGCATCTTTTACTTATTTAGAGATAACATTACAACCAATTACCATTTAAATTTTGAACAATGTTTTTGTTAGCCATTTTATTGACATAAGGCAAACATTCACTCAAATTATGATTTCACGGAGATCCTTTTTAGCTAACCTTATAACATAACTTTAGGCATAACAATTTACTAAACATCTTTGACAACATCATATCAGCATTTGATGAATATATCATCTTTCTAACGCCATATTAACAGCAAGTATGCACAACCGACTATAACATCTTCATACATAACATTTTCGGGCATATCTTTAACATAGTATCATTCTTTTAATTCACATAATAACACTTAGCATCAAACGAGTCCAATTAACAGATTCATTCAATCATTATTTAATCAAATACACATTAATATCATCTAGAACCACATACCAAAAACATGATTTCTAACCTATTCAACATTGAAATCGTAACAAGGATACTAAGGAAAGGAGTTCGACAAGAATGACAAGAAACAACCCTAGTTTTCAACATCTTTGAATCATTCGAAAGAAAGTTCTCTTGGAGAAAGAAGTCCAGGAGAGAAACCCATACCTTAAGTAGAACTTAATCTACGAACACCACCTTGAACGAACCTTGAAGAAACCTTGAAAATCGTCTATGAAATTTTCAATTTTTTTTCTTGCGTTTTGTTCACTATTTTTCTCACGCTTGTTTTCTTGTTTTAGTCTACTATTTGTTTGAGTTTGAACATGGTTTTTTCTTTTAGGAACTGAACCTTACTTATTAAACTTAGGGTTTAATAATTTAGTTAAATAAATTAATTAACTAATTACTAAAAAAACCCTCCTAAGTTGACTAAAAATAGGAGAATGTTGACTTGACCTAAAATCTGAAATTATGGTGTTGACTATGGTTTATGTAAATATTTTGACTTTATATTAATTAATCAAATCCTTAATTTAATTAATGTAGGGACCTAGGGTAAGTACTAAAGAACCCCTAAGTCATTGGGACCATAATCAACCCTTTAGGACCATCCTAGGTTAAGTACTAGATGTTTCTTGCATTATACTAGGTTAGCATAAGAATTTCGGTTTGACCCCTTTAATTTAATTAATTTAATGGATAATTCAACTAATTAAGTAACCTAGGGTAATTAATAAAGCAACCTTAAGTCTTTATAACCATAACTAATCCTTTCGATCATCCTAGGCTAAATACTAGGTTGTCTTCTTCTTGTCTCAACCGAAATCTTAAAACTTCTTTATGATTTCGGTTTTGACCCTTTAAATTAATTAATTAAGATGCTAAATTAATTAATTAAGTAGTCTAGGGTATTTACTAAAGTATCCCTAAGTCGTTAGGACCTTAACTAACTCTTCGGACCATCCTAGGTTAAGTACTAGGATGCCCCTTTCTTGTCTTAACCAAAATCTAAAATATTTCCTTTGTAGTTTTTGTTTTACCCCTTTTAAATTAATTAATTAATTTGATAAATAAATTAATTAGGTAACCTAGGGGAATTGATAAAGTACCCCTAAGTTGTTAGGACCATAAGTAAGCTTTGGACCATCCTATGTTAGGTACTAGGTTGTCTCTTTAACTTGTATTAGGTTAGTGTCAACCCGGTTTTGGTCCTAGGTTGTCGGGTGCACTAATGGGTAAAATTCGTTTAGTCCTAGGTTATTTAGCTATATGGGAAGTAGGTAAGAGTCTAAAATTTGTTAGGATGTTAGTCCCCACATTGAGTGGTCCCTTATGCACGTTTTTGTCCCCTTAACTACCGTAACCGAATTCAGTTAGGGTGGTCCCCTCCTTTGGTGCTTCTTCACATGTCTTGCACATGTGCTTGCACATGGGTTGATTTTACTTTCCTAACTAACTAGTATTTATTGTTCCTTTGCGAATTTTCACTTAGTGTCCTAAGGATCCTTGCTATGTCCTTGGGCACTGCTTACTCTAAATGATCATTTTAATTGGTCATGTGACATGGTATCTAGGCTTGACACTTGGATGCCTCATACCTTTTTGTGAGTTAAAGGAAAAAGCATTTTTTTATAGGTTCTTCTTTGCGAGTACATTTCTAAACAAGCTTGGACTATATTTTGCTTATTTGGGTATATATAGAAATTGGCTAACACCCCTTAGCCATTTTTCTATACTATGCCCAATATGTCTCAATATTGGGCATTGGAATGCCTATGTATCCCCAATACGTATTCTAACTGACTTACAAGATCTTCATTAGACATATTATTTTTTGGAAAATGTTACAATAATTTTTGCTTTCATTTATTGTAGAACTAGAATTGTCAAGTTCAATTTGCCAAATGAACCCGTTTTAGAGTGAAAGGGGGAAATTATATTCTTAGAGGTTGTATCATATCTTGTTTAAGGCTTGTAAAATGATCTCAAAAGGTTTTTTACACCACATAGTAAGAGTCAAAGATTTCGACTCCAATTCCTCCCATTGAGATAGTCCCCGTAATAAGGGAATTTCAGGACGTCTTTTCCAATGATCTTCCCAGAATTCCTTCCAAACGGGATATTGATTTTGGTATCACTTTCTACCAGATATAAATGCCATTTCAATTCCTCCTTATCGGATGGCTCCAGCTGAATTGAAATATTTGAAGGCTCAACTCAATGTTTTACTAGAGAAAGGCTTCATTAGACCTAGTATTTATTTATGGGGTGTCCCGATTTTGTTTGTGAAGAACAAGAATGGATCTCATAAAATGTGCATTGATTATTGCCAATTTAATAAAGCCACTATTAAGAAAAAATATCCTCTCCTTCGGATTGACGACTTGTTTGATCAACTCAAAGGGGAAAGCTACTTTTCTAAGATTGACTCGATATCGAGGTATCACCAACTTAATGTGAGAGCTGAGGATAAACAAAAAACTGTGTTTCGGACAAGATATGGCCACTATGAGTTCTTAGTAATGTCCTTTGGTCTGACTAATGCCCCGACGACATTTATGGATCTCATTATTAGGGTGTTTCAAAGTTACCTAGATTCATTTGTCATTGTCTTCATTGACAAGATCTTGGTATATCGAAAAATGAGGGTGAACACATGGACCATTTGAGGGTGGTGTTTACAAGTATTTAAGGAAAACCAATTATTTTCCAATTATAGCAAATGTGAGTTTTTGTTGATTTCGGTAGCATTTATGTGTCATATCATCTCTGGTGAAGGGGTTGAGGTTGATCCAAGGAAAACCCAGGCGGTGAAAAAATGGCCTAAAACATTTACTCTAACTGACATTAGGAGTTTCTTGGATCTACAGGGTTATTATAGGAGGTTTGTGGATGGTTTTGTGTCCATTACATCTCCACCCAAAATAGTGTGAAATATGAGTGGTCGGAGGCATTTGAAACAAGATTCCAAATCTTGAAGGATAGACTTACTTCTGCTCTGGTGCTGACTTTAACGGAGGGTACCAAGGTCTTCATTGTGTATAGTGATGCATCCTGAGTGGGGTTAGGGTGTATTAATATGCAACAAGGGAAAGTAATAGCCTATGCCTCTAGACAACTTAAGGTGCATGAGAAGAATTATCCAACTCAAGATCTTGAGTTAGCGGGCGTGAAATTTTCCTTGAAAATATGGAGAGGCATTATTTGTATGGTGTCCATGTTGATGTGTATACCGACCAGAAGAGTCTTCAATATGTCTTCACTAAAAAGAAGTTGAATACCTGACAAAGAAGATGGTTAGAATATTTAAAACATTACGACATGAGTGTTCTCTACCATTTTGGCAAGGCCAATGTGGTTGTTGATGCTCTAAGTCATATGAGCATGGGTAGTGTGTCTCGTGTATATGAATCCAAGAGAGACCTAGTGAAAGATGTTATTTATATCAGAATGTGGCAATCGAATCCCAAGTTATGCGGTAACGTGGAGACAAATCTAAGTAATTTATGCCGGAATGTCGAACCAATCAAAGTTAATTATGTCAGAATTTAGCAACAGATGCCAAACACACAACACAATCACAATAGCAATTACAAGTATAACATGTAGATCATCCATTTAGATCATAATTTCATGGTAGACATCATTCCTCTATCTCATTTACAACAAGTGTACTCATTAATGCAATATTCATACATATACAGGTATCACAATGAAGCAAGAACATGCATACATCTCACAAACATTGAATAAAAATCATCACCTACCTCGAAACAAGGTTGAAACCTTAAAAACATTTCAGGATTCGTTTCGCTTGTTCTGGTCTATAACAATCAATATAATAAGGGAATCAATAACCAATCATTAGTTACCCTGATTACTAACAATTGTCTTAACCCTAGATAAAACCCATGATCTCAATGAACCAAATTAGGGTTGTTTCCACAGTAGAATCTACATCAAAACCTTTCCTCGTGATTATTAACCCTTTCCATCAAATTCATCAGATAAAAAAATGGTCCTGGGGAGTAAAAAGTTTATCTTAGTCTCAAGAATGGTGAAAAACGAGTAGGACTCACATGGGGTTCTTACTTAACTAAAAAGTCAAAAAGTGCATACTGAGGTCATCTAGGGGTTTAATGACCACTTTATTTCACGTCCTACCTGCCATAGAGACAACCATCCCGCCATAGCGGCAGTGCCAAAGCGGCAGAAACCCTGGCCAGGATGGGATCATTGAACCAGTGAGCTATCTCAAGAATTTTGAAAACCCCAATTCATAACTCATCTTTTACCACGATGATAAGAAAATACCATTTATTCTATGTTCGATTCCCACAGATTTATTCACTCAAATTCAATTCCGTAAAGTCAAACGGGTTTATTAAAAAGTTATCTTAATACCCATGTAATCAACATCCTAAATGGTTCACTTGATTGATACTAGATTTCTTTACAAACTAGTGATTTTGATTTCCTCCAAATTTGTATAGGGTTCGAAAAATCCAAATACTTCAAAAAAGTTTTTTGACCAAAACTTTTACCCCATTAGCATTTCTATAATGATGGGAACATGTCGTTAAAATAAATACCAATTTACCTACCACAAATCCCCGAGCGAGAATGTTTAGGAAAATAGGCTAAGGAAATATGTTGTACCTGATTAAACGAATTATTGGGTAGACTTGTCTCACACGTCCTTCTCAATATCCCAAGTGGATTCTTCAACTGGTTGATGCTTCCATTGAACTTTCATGTACATAATCTCATTTTTCCTCATCTTATGCACATCATGATCAAGAATAAAAATCGGTTTCTCCTAATATTGGAGGTCCTTGTCTATCACAATTGAGTCCCACTTAAAGATATATTTTTCCACCATGATATCTCCTCAGCATAGACACATGAAATACTGGATGGACACTAGATACATTAGGGGGTAAATACAATGTATACGGTACCGTCCCTACAAATTCAAGAACCTCAAATAGACCAATATATTGCGGACTTAACTTACCCTTCTTAACGAATCTCATCACCTATTTCATGGGTGATACATTAAGAAGATTCTCTCTAGTCTTAAATTCCATGTGTCTTACCTTATGAAATTCATTCTACTCTTGGGTGCTAAAAGCTTTGCTTGAATACTCCTAACCTTATCTTGAGCAACATTCATTAAATCAACCCCCAAAGGATTCACATCCCCAGCCTCAAACTAACTTATGGGTGATCTACATCTCCTACCATTTAATGCCTCAAATTGTGTCATATTAATGCTTGAGTGGTAACTATTATTATTAGAAATTTGCACAAAAGTAAGAATTTACCTCAATTCCCTTCAAAATCAATCACACATTTTCTCAACATCTCTTCCAATACGTTTATCGTCCTCTCTGATTGTGACCTAGTATCTGGATGAAATGTTTTACTAAAAGTGAATTGGGTGCACAATTTATGCAGTTTCCCAAAATTTTTTTAGGTGAATTGGGTACCACGATTTGAGATGATAGAAAGGGCACTCCATGAAATCTCATTATCTCTTTCAGATACACTTTAACAAATTGTTCAGCATTATGGTCTATCCTTTCTAGAATAAAATCAGGCGACTTAGTCAATGTATGAACCATTATTCAAAAAGAATCAAACCTTCCCAAAGTCTTGGGAAGATCGACCACACTTTCATTCTGGAATTGGCATTCTTTGAAGCAAATCTTTCGGCCTTTGATGCTCATATTTCACTTGTTTTGAGTTTTGACACTTTGCAACGAACTAATTTGTGTCTTTCTTGATGCCCGACCACTAATAAATTAGTTACAGATCTCTATAAATTTTTGCCACACCCAGATGAATAGAATATCATGAACCATGAAAATCTGACAACAATTTTTGAAGCACGTCATCAACTCAAGGAACGTAAATTCTACTTTTAAAACTGATCACGCCCTATGCTAAAAGAGTGGCATCTTGTTCCTTATCGTTCACTGTCTTTTCCTTGAGTTCCTTCAAATTTTTAGCCTCAAATTGTTTGGATTTGATCTCCTTAATGAATTTGGCCTTAACATCAATGCTAGGTAACACCCCACCTCTTCCTAATATGCCCAACTAAATGATTTTGGACTCTTAATGTCGGAATTTCATTGAAAAAATGTCGCTTGATTACACTCAAGTAAGTTAAGCTACTCATACTTACTGCCTTTCGACTCAAAGCGTCTGCCACAATATTAACCTTGCCAGGATGGTATGTAATGGTAATATCATAATCCTTGAATAACTCCACCCATATTTTCTGCCTAAAGATAAGATTCTTTGAAGTGAACACATGTTGCAAACTAAAATGATCGGTAAACACTTCACACTTAACGCCATAGAGGAAATGTCGCCAAATCTTTAGAGCAAACACTAACTTTGCCAACTCTAAATAATTTGTTGGATAATTATTCTCATGCACCTTCAATTGACGCGACACATAAGCTATAACATCATTAAACTGTATAAACATAGAACCAAACCAAAATGTGAAGGATCAGATAAACAATAAAGTCTTTACCTTCAACCGGTAATGCTAGGATGGGTGCGGGGCTCAAGATAGTCTTGATCTTTGGAATCTCTCCTCACATTTTTCAGTCCCTTCGAACGGTATCTTCTTTTTAGTCAAATTAGTAAAGTAAGTAGCAACACAGGCAACTTTTTAACAAATCAACGATAATAGCTGGCACTCCTATCTTCTGTCACCTTTTACACATAACTCAATTCTTAACTACCTCAATCTTTTGAGGTTCTACAATAACACCTTATTTTGAAACTACATGCCCCAAAAATGCAACTAATTTCAACCAAAATTCATACATAGAAAATTTAGTATACAACTTTTGCTTCCAAGAACACCCAAAACAGTTTGAAGATGGTTCGCATACTATTATTTACTCTTCGAATAAACCAAAGTATCATCAATAAAGTCTATCACAAATGAATCAATAAGTGGTTTAAACACCCCATATATCAAACCCATGAACATTTCAGGTGCGTTAGTCAAGCTAAAAGACATAAGAAAAAAATTCATAGTGCCCATTATGAGTTCTAAATGGCTTCTTGGGAACATCCTCTTGTCGAATTTTAAATGTATGGTAATCGGATCTTACATCAAAATTAGATAATTTGATGCACTTTCAATTGCCCAGAGAGATCATCTATTTGATGAAGATTCAATCTCAACATCCCTAATATGGGAAAAATAAGTCAAACAACCTTTCTCTACTAATTTTCTAGCCCAAATGGCGGATATAATATTAGCCTGCTAAAGCTTGTACACCCCTTCCCACTCTAATTTTTCCCATACCGGATCTAGAGTCAAAAACATAGTATAACAATTTAGCACACATAATAATGGGATAAGTATGCTATGCGTAATATTTCATCAAAGTCAATCATATCCAAAACAACAAATCAGCACATGTATGATATCCGATGCACAGAATAGGGAAAGCACGGTAAAACTGGGTAACTATGATGACTTTTGGAGTGTGATAGAAACATGAATATGGGTATCAAGTGCATTGCATATCATATCAAACTTTTAAGGAAATCTCACTAAAACATAAGAATAAATAGATCCGGATCAAACAATACACTAGTCATCCTGTCATATGTAACATTCCAGAAAATGTACATGCCTAGTGAAGAGTCTATTAGATTTTATGAATATTTATTGGGGTACATAAGCATCCCAATGCCCAATATCTAGTAATATTGGGCATGTTGGAGAATATTGGCTTAAGGGTGTTAGCCAATTTTCTATGTATACACAAGTATTTAAAATATAATCCAAGATTTTTTAAGAATTGTACCTGCAATGAAGACTCTAAGTTAAAATATTGATTCTCATCTTAACACATTATGTACGAGGCATCCAAGTGTCAAGCCTAGGTACCATAGCACATGATCATTTAAAATGATCATGTAGAGTAAGCAGTGCCCAAGGATATAGTGAGGATCCTTGGGACAACAAACAATGGACAGAAACACATGTACTAACCGGCCAAGAGACAAGCCCAACCGAATTCTGTTAGGGCAGTTAGGGGCAGGCGCACATGTGGGGGTCAAGCCATGTGGGGCTGATCTTCCTAAACAACTCTAGGCTATAAATAACTTACCTAACTAGATAACTAACCTAGGACTAACCGAAATAAACTAACTAGCGCACCTGACAACCTAAGACCTAACCGGGTGACACTAACCTAGTAACTAACTCAAGAAACATCCTAATACCTAACCTAGGATGGTCCAAAAGGGTTGGTTATGGTACTAATGATTTAGGGGTACTCTAATAATTACCCTAGGTAACTTAATTAATTAAATTAGAAACATAATTAATTAATGAAAAACCATTATTTTAGCCGTGAAACTTAGAAAAATTTCAGATTTTACTAAGTCAAATGCTCTCCCTTTTTTGTCAATTTAGGAGGGGCATTTTGGTAATTAGATAAATGATTTATTTAATTAAGTTAATTAGCCTAAGTTTAATTAGTAAATACCAGTTCCTATGACCTCGAAACTCACGACTAAAACAGAATACAAACGTGAGAAAAACAGTGTGCAAAACACAAGAAAAAACAGAAAATACTATCGAGTTCTCTTAGGCGATTTCAAGGTTATTCTTCAAGATTTTTTGTGCAAAGTTCAAGGCGATCTTCGTTGATTAAACTCTACAGTAAGGTATGAGTTTTATCTCTTGCATTTGTTTCTCCAAGAGGATTTTCAAACGTCTTATTGTTTAATGTCCACCTCCCTAGTTATCCTTGTTATCGATTCTAATAGTAAGTAGATGTAATCTCAAACCTGTTATTGGTATGTGGTGCTAATTGATCATTATGTGTAGGGTTCTTGATCTTTTAATGTCTAATGAGGCCTATAGATTTGATTCATATGATTAGGGTATTAGCTGCATGAGTTAAAGGATGTTGTAATGCCTAATTGTGTTCGTGAAGATGAAGTTGTTATGAATCATTCATGAAGTTTAGTTCCCTATTAATTGTCGACTTGCTTAGAATGATGAAATCACTATAGTACATTCATGAAGTTAATTGACTTGGCTAGAGATAATATCATAGTTTGATTTATGCCAAAAAATTCGCTAGCAATATATTGTCCAAAAAGTTGAAAAGAAATTTCTTACTATGTTATTTCTAAAATGTGATATAGAATTGGCTAATGACTAAGTTAAACAAAATCAACCATGACCAATTTAACTTTGAATTCATAAACAAAGGTATGGCAATCATTGGAACAAGTCCCAACATACCCTTTCCAGATGAATTATGAATATAAGTAGTACATTGAACAAAGTTTATAACGTTCATAAAGAGTGGTATACAACTACCAAATGTCGTTGAACAATACACGGTTAGTAATGACATAATTAAAAGTTCAAGAATTATGAAAGTGACCAGAATGAGGTGTTAAAAGAAGTGAGACAAGTCTTACTCACACCTAGACAATTATGTTAAAGATACTGACATAAGACGGTGTTAATAATCGTGAGACAAGTCTCATTAACACCAAGATGATAATGTTAATTAAAATTCACATTTCATCAAGTAAAGAAAGGGATGACCGTTTATACAAAGAGTTAAGTAAACCTCACAACTAGAAGCAAGCTTCCATAATGTTTTAGTCAACTCTAAAAGTTATAAAGAAAAAGAAGCTGCGCAAAACACCGATAGACTAGCAATGAGCTTTTGCCAGCACATGTAAGCCTCATGAGATGAGGCTCCACCAAGGTGTATAAGAGTCCCCGAAAATCTCCTAGTCTTCGAACTATGTTGCCAACATAGGAACTAGCCAGTGATTCCACCTAAGAGATCTAGGCATGATTCAGTTTCACTTTGGCCGGTGAAACCACCCCTTTCATGTTTAGCTCATATGATCTATGTCGGTTAATGATCAAATAAAGTATTTGGTTCCCTTTTTCCGTGAACCACCTCTTTTCGGTGTGGGGAAGATACTTGACTTGGTTTCACTTTAGCCGGTGAACCACCCCTTTTCGGTGTGGGGAGAACACTAGATTTCATATTAGCTCGCATGATCTTAATGCTAAAGATTTCTTTAAGAGAGTAAGAAAGAAAGAAGAAGAAATATAAATTCAAAGTGAGCTATGAAATTAAGAGCTTAAGTATGTCAAATCATTTGTGGTTGATAATAGTGAAGTTTTAACAAGTTATTGGCTTGTGTGTGCCAAATCAAAGTTATATGCTCCAATATCTTCAGATTATGCAAATGATCAATTAATGGGCATAGCCAAATAAAAATTGGTTAATAATGACTTCTTATATTATTCCAATAAAGGGGAGTAAAAAATTATGTCTAATCAATGCCTCATAATCTTCATATGAAAATGATGAAATAACTGGTCTAGCCAATAAAGATTGGGTTATATCATGCCCACTTTAAAAGAGATTGAATGAATAATTTGTAGCAAGGGTAGCCAAATCATTTCCCTATTATTTTGAATAATTTACTCGATTCATTGTAGGTATGGAACTATAATGAATCAGTGCACTTGTAAGTAAGACATAGTATTAAGGACATCATTGAACTACACAACAAAGAGAAGAAAAAGACTGAAAAAAAATAAACTATGTCCTGGGGGAAGAGCTCACGTGTTTGGAATGAGAAAATTTATAATTTTTCATTCGAGGTGTTCTAAAATTATGTTCATGATTCCAAGGTCTTATTTTCATATAGAAAATGAGTTGTGTTCTTCGAATGCATTAAAATATTTCATATTCATTCCATGATTAATAAATAATGAATGAAGAAAGTCTAGTGACTTCACTTTCCAGAAACGACATGTTGTTATAGGAAGAGATTTCCTTGATCATGCATAGTCCTTACGTGTATATATGCATACACCCATACTTAGTGTAAGTGTGTACTAACCCTATACTATTATTAGTATTATAGGCGCAAGTCAGAGAGCAGATTGAGGACTCATTGAAGCGATTTGGATTAGCAATCTCCAGACTTTTGAAGGTCCTCTTGAATTTGAGGATGCTACATCTATCATTCTAGCTTAGCACTTTAGACATAGCTAGTGGATGTTGTCCCTAGAGTTTTATTTCAGACGTTTTATTCAAAGATTTGTATTAAGTCCGTTTTGCAAACTATTACGATATATTGATTCTTTCATTTGTATATAGAAATCATATGAAGTCTATGTATATTTCACTAGTTTTAGAAGGTTAAAATTTTCCGCAATATTAACTACATGATTGTGGTGAAAGCTAAGAAAGGCTTGTCTGCGAACTCTGAGAGGTTAACGACGCCGGTTGCGTTCAGATTCCTTAATTCATGTGTGACATCATAGACAATAATAGTAAATGTGATCATTGCGTCATACACATCTGCCTCATCCCTGCATCGAAAAGCATAAAATTGCACCCTATCATCTTGATGAGCTAGTTCCATTCCTGCTTGCGCGTTACCTCTTCTTCTACCACCAAGGCCTTGTTTATTACCTCCTCGACAACCTTGTAGATGTCCTCTACTTTTATTATCATTCCCCGTGGCAACCATTACTCTAGAGGGATGTTGTGCAGAGTGTACCACATGTGGGTAGGGGCAATCTCTCCTCATATTTCTGAGGTCTCCACAATTATAGTAAATATGGTAATTGGATAGTTGCTGATTGTTGAATGCACGAATTGTAGAAGTGGGCCGAGTAGACTGAATTGTCTTGGTTGCCCGTGTTGGCCTATCGGAACCCTTGGAATAGGAGCTCTGAAAATTTCAAAAAATTATGGCTAAGTTAGATCCGTAATACATGTAAGATCTCCACAATTGTTTGGCCACACCTTGATGTTAAAAGGACACAAACTCAACCCTATGTTGGTGAACAATACGCAGTTTATGAAACCTCTCACAACAGCTTAAGATAAATTCATAAGCGTTTTAAGTTTCTGAACCCAATAACACTTGAGGCTTAAGCTTCAAGAACATAGTCAACATGTAATGCTCATTACCAGTCATAACAGAACTAAACCAAGGATGGAAGAAAGCATCCTAACCTACATTTCAACCCGTCTTGGGCGGAGTACTAGCAACATGGGGATTATTTTGAACTTGAGTAGGTGGAACAACTCCAGGACCATCCAACCCATGTAAAAACACCAAGATTTGTTTAGCTAACATCACATCTATGGGGGGAATAACCGTATTATCAATCGACACTTCTTCCTCTTTTCTATTTTCCTCAACATCTCAAACCTCATTATCCTCTTTTATGTCCTCATTATGGACGGGTTTCATCTCCTTCATAGGAATATTGTCACTAAATGTCTCATTCCTAGAAGACACTATTTTCTCACAAACTCTACCCCTAGACCTTCTTCTACCCTACCTCAACCACAACCTCTCGTTGTAGGTACCTCGGTCAGAGCACTGACAAGAACTGCGAGACAAACACTATTGAACCTTGTATGAACAATCTGCAAAGATCCATACCAATTTTTATCACGTAGATACAAATTCAAACAAAGTTATAGAATGAAGGAGACAAGAGAAAAATATAGGTATTCCCTAAAGTCCTATAGCCTCTTGAAGAAAAGTAAAGGTGTCCCTATACCAATCTGTGAGACTCTATTAGACTTGTTTTGTACATCCACAACAACGAACCTAGGTTATTATACAAAATTTTTCCCATCCCAGATGTTGTAATTTTCACCCACACTAACCCTCCAATGGGAGAACTACTACTACAACCCCAAACAAAGCAACTAAACAAATGAAGGCGATTAAGTTACATAAGAAAGTTGATTAACTAAACAAATATTGAATTTAAATAACTAGAATCTAAAAGTCAATGTACCAAATCATCTAAAGCTCAACTAAGTATAAAAAAAAAGGGATGCAACATAGTCTAATGAATTTAAAAAATACCTAATCATTCTTTCCCTAGGATCGACAATCTTAGTAGAAGAAAACTTAGACAATTGTAAGGACGTCAAAAATAATTATTCGCACTCATGATTGCTTGATGAAGGTTAATGAATTCAAGTACCTTTACCTACCAAAGTCCTTGCATTTCATCATAAAAATTAACACCAATTCCTGATAGCTGATGAAGAATACGCTGCAAATTATTTATATGATCAAGAATAGGACTTCTCCCCCTGTATTTAAAGGTCATCAATTTATTTAGCAAAGAAACTTTTTAATGCCAAATTTTGAAGCGTAAAGTGTCTCCATCTTTACCCACAATGTTCTAACATGTGTCTTATTCACAATATAGTTGCAAACATTACTTTCAACCCATTGTCTTATATATCTGCATATTTGCTGGTACTCAAATTGCAAATTTTCATTGGTCACAGTCTACAGTTTATGAGCAGAAAAAACAAAAAGATGCACCTTCTTCATGAACAATAGATCATTCATCTTTCTTTTCCATATATTGTAGTTTCTTCCATTTAAACATACCATCTTACTCATATTCCCCATTTTGTAGATAACCTAGCTCTGATACCAATTTTTTGTGAAGGAAAAATGAAAACAAAAATCTAACAATAAAGAACATTAAGTTTAAGTTGGAAAAACCCTTCAAACCAAAGGTAACCACAACAGGATCTACAAGATCCGAATTTAATCACTATACCAAAGAGAGGGTTACAAATATTCTTCTAATTGCTACGCAACAAGAGCCAAAAGGGAACAAATAATAGGTACACAACCAAAAGATAAATAGAAAGAAACACCACCTAAATCCAACTGTTGTTCGGGACCTAAAATATGTTCTTACTAACCTCCGAATATGATCTCCATCATTCACATTAACCACCAGGATGTAAAAAACACTCGGTCCAAGTTTCAGCCCGATCCAATGAATAGTTAGTTAGGAAAAACAATCTGAAAGATGTTGGTTGGAGAAAAAGAGTGCAACAAAAAGTCCCTTATTGTTCTGTCTTCTCTCTTGTTGAAAGCTCTCTCAAAAAAACTCTCTAATTTACTAATGTTATTCAAAGATAATACTAATGAACAATTGAATTATTCTGTCAAGACCATTTTCTATTTATAGAGTTGTGCTTTTCCTTACAATACCAAAACCAACTACAAAAAGGATTATAATTCCAATCCTTTTCCTAATAAAATTTGAAACCAAATAAAGAGAATAATTTCCATCCTTTTTCAAGTAGGATTAGGCCATGAGCATTTGACTGAAACATACGTCATGACATAACATACACTTCCTATTACTCCTTTTCCTCAAAACACAATAAGAAAATTGTTGATTACATGTAGATTTTTGTGGGGATTAGAATGAAAAATCAGAGGAAACTTATTTTCCTGCATATTTTCATACTGATTCCCTGGAATATCCCCATGTAATTCACAGTTTTCTTGCAGTGAAAAAATGTTTAATTTCTCCATCAAATTAGATCGTACCAATGAGAAGGATATCAATCATTCATCAAACCGAGAGGCCAATTAGTGAGAAAGACGCAAATCACCAACGTGGACTGCAATATTGATAAATATTTCTGCTAGAAACTTAATTTAGACTGAACAAACTAGTAACTAGTTTTGATTTGAGTAGTTGTATTCTTCTAATTCGTTTTGTGTGTACAAACAAGGATTCAAATGTTAGTTCAAAATTTATTTCCAAGTCACTGAATCTATTACTTATGATAAATGTAAAATAATCATTTATGTTATCTACCATGTACAAAATACATAATTTGAGATATACATTGAACATACATTTTCAAGAACTCGTTTAAATCATATATATTCTTTTAATATCTTTCTCAACCTTTGAACCTTATCTAGGCTTAGATTTCCATGTTGTTGTTATTAGCCTCGCTTTAATTCTCTTGCCTTTTTTATGCTCTGAAAATAAGTTGTTCATGAACTCTCATATGTTTCAATCTGTTTCACATTTTTCAATCTTCATGATTATAAACATTTATATTTAGTGAATTTATTTTTATTGGTCTTTATTGCAGAATCGCTGCATAATATGGTATTGGGAGAAACTCGTTAGTTAAAACTACATTTTCTTGGTACTTCACAATGGGTTAGAGGCCACATGATTCGAAATATTTTTGTTTTTATAGTTCTATTAAAGCTTAGGGACTGGCGATATTTAGGAATTTTTGTTATATAAGTTTTATGATTAGTGTCAACCAAATTAAAGGTAGTTGTTCAGATAGTAAGAAGATGTCTCCTCCAATCTTAAAATAGTGGGCACGAGTTACCATGATCCTGAATTTTTTCTAGTCTTAATTACATCAAACAAATCGTCGATAACTATATTTATCAAGTCCATTGTTTTTACGAAGCACTTAGGGTGTGTTTGGTACGGAGGAAAATGTTTTCCAGCAAAATAAGTTGATTTTTTTACTTATTTTCTCATGCTTGGTTGGTGAAGAGAAAATTTTTCCAAAAAAGAATTTTAGTGTTTGGCTTTTGAATAAATTTTTTTTTTGAGTTATATCTTTTATTTTTACTAGACTAGAAAATAATTTTTGAAATTCAAAATAATTTTAAAAAAGAATCTTAAATTTTTTTCTGAGGTCAGGACTGATGNAGGGTTAAAAATAGATTTTTGAAGTAGAAAATATTATTTTACAACAAACTTAAAAATAATTGGGGTGGGGTATGGTATGGGATGGGTCGAGGGTATTGTGCAAAAATGAAATTTTGAAACTGAAAATACTTTTCAAGAACAAACTTATATTATTAATTTTTTTTGGGTGGTGGGGAGGTCGTGGTAGGGGTGGAATTTTTTTTGGAATTCGAAAATATTTTTAAAAAAGAAAATTAATTTTTTTTGGGATGGGGGTTGGGGATTGGTAGGGGGTGGGNNNNGTGGGGGTGATGTATAGTGGTTTCACGGTACTTCCAATGCTTTTTCCTTAAGATTGGTGTGTGTCTAAATCCTTTTTGTAGTAATTTTAATATGTTATTATCTTTATTTTGTAGGAAAGGTTTCCAAAACCAAAATGTAGAAGGCTTTGGAGATTTAGTGTAGATGTGACCCACGAAGGCAATTGATGGCCCGTCGTCCCATCGACAGAACGTAGATGGTGACCGTCGATACAAGGTTCAATAATCTGGAAGAAACTCGGGGAAATCTGACCAAGTGTGGGGCTACGGAAGGATCTACGGTCCGTCGATTGATCGACAAACCGTCTTGTTGAATCGTCGATCAGATTAGAGAAAGTCCAATACCCAATGTTGAAGAAAAGCTAAGTATGGAACGATAAGAAGTATCAACAGACTGTAAGTGAATCAAAGGACTGTGCTGTTGGTCCGTCGATTGGATCATAGAAGATGCAAGTTGAAAGCTAAAAAAGATGCTACGTCTGAACTTACGGAGGCAGTCGACAGTCCGTCGTTTGATCGACGGACAATCTGTGGGGGTCGTCGATTGAAGCCGCGTTTTTTGGACAACTTTCCTCATTAGAATTCCTTTTAATTTAGCATAATGTTTTTATAAATATGGTGTAAAACCTCATTTTTGGGGTTGGATTATATTACTACTTCAATAGTTTTGTTCTTGGAGATTTGTTTTTGCAACTTTGGCATTAATTCAATTTTCCGGTGTTGGTTTTCAAGTGATTTTTGTGGTTTAAAGTTGAATTTATTGATATTCGTCGAGTTTGTCAATGTAAGTTCAAGATTTATTGTTTATCAACCATGAATTGTGTTTTTCTATGCATGGGTAACTAAATCCACAACTAGGGTTGTGGGAACCATGGGTGATTAACAAAATAAACATATCCTAATAACAATTCTTAAATAGGTTATTGCATGCATTAATAATTTTTTTGCTTAGAATCTTCTAAACTAGTGCACACATTAGAACTCGCCTTATAGCTACTTGCCGGACCAAGTGGGTAGTTAATAGGAAAAGAATTATCAACATAGATTTAGTGAGATACTTTCTAATAGGCTAGTCTCTATTGGTGCTAAGTAACAACTAATCCATTCATAAAATACGATGCATAATATGAAATTAATGTAAGGGTTAGTAACTTATACACACATAGCCGGGGGATTTGAGGACGCAGCTTCCCATACCAAATCTTCAAGATTTCTATAGACGCAACATTAACATCACTGATTCTGATGGCCTTCTTGTCCTACCTTCTCTACCGCAGGGTCACACATTTGTTGTAACTAGTATCTTGATGCAGATGCTCACCGTAAGGGGTTTGTTTTTAGGGCTGTATATGAGGATCAACATGCTCACATATCTAAACTGATGTCGGTGTGCAAGAGTTGTGGAGGGAGTAAGACTTGGATCTGAATGTCATCGGGTTGAGAGTGTTCCCTATTTCGCTAACATGAGAGGCCGCAATATGGTTTATTGAGTTTCCCTAAAATTCTATCTATACCTAGGATCAGTTGAAGGATGTGTTCCTAGGATGCTACTACCCGGTTTCAAAAAAGCTCAACCACAATGAAAGAGTAAACAAGTTTGTGGCACTACGTGGGAGTCGGTGATTAGCTCTTGGGATATATTTACTGCTTAGGTGAGAGGTGTGCCAAACCACAACATTGATGAAAAGTCATTAAAATAGTACTTCTATGGGGGGACAATATGATAATAATCAGGTTGTGCTTGATACTATTGCGTGTGGTTCTTATGATGAGTGCACATATGCAGAGATTGCATAGAAGTTGGAGAAAATGTCACGCAACAATAAGGCTTGGAGTAATAGGAAGTCGGACACTAGGAGAAACACCTTTGCAGAACAGGCTACACATAATGCTGCCACATATGAGATTCGTGAAGAGATGACTCAAATGAGTACTTAGCTTGGCTCGGTATTGAAACATGTCACTGGAGGTGCAGAGAAAGTAAATGTAGTGAATTACTTTACTAAACCACCACCGCCAGCGGATGAATACTATTATGAAGAGGATACTTATGCAGTTAATGATCAGACGGGGATTTTCCAATCGAACGCCCAAAGCTCCAATTAGGAAAATTGGTTCCAAGGTCAAGGAAATCAAGGTCAGAACTATGGGAATTACAACAGAGAGGGCCATTATGTTCGAGATGGAAACAACAACCATGACAAAACCTTCAACCGGGGTAACAATGGCAACCGAAACGATCAAAGTGGGTCCGATGTTCCGCCTCAAAATTGGGATGTTTCTCCAAGGAATGGTTGAGGTAGTATGGCACGAGTTGAAGATATATTACAGGAGATGATGAGGAGGTTTGATGCTAGTGATGATTACGCCAAGGAATTGAGAGGTAATTTGGATTATAATGGGCAAAAGGTTGCTGCACATGCGGTCTCAATTAAGCATCTTGAGTTATAAATGGCACAATTATCTATTACTTTGAACCTACTACAACCAGGCACTCTTCCTAGCAATACCATTAAAATTCCTAAAAATGATGGACATTTCATGTCAATCACTATTCGAGGAGGTAAGGAAACCATTGATCCACCTATGTTGTCTGTGGTAAAAGATGAGATTTCAAAATATAAAGAGGTAGTGGAAACTAGTGGTTAATTGGTGGACAAAGCGGTGAAAGAAGAATAGGTACCATAAAAAGTGATCCCCATTCCTAGACAACCACCACTATTCTCTCAGAGATTGATGAAGAAGACTGAGGATTGTAAATACCAGCGTTTTATCACTACATTAAAACACCTTTCCGTCAATGTCCATTTGATAGATACTTTAGAACAAATGCCCAATCATGCCATGTTCATGAAGGATATGGTTACAAAGAAGAGTTTGATAAGTTTTGAGGATGATGGCCGAATGCAGCATTGTAAAGTTATTGCTACAAGGTCTCTTGTGCAGAAGAAAGAAGATCCATGCGCTTTCACTATTCCATGTACCATCGGTTTATTACACTTTTCTAAAGCACTATGTGATCTTGGTGCAGGCATAAATCTCATGCCTCTCTCCATATATAAGAAATTGGGTTTGGGTGACCCGAAGCCCACTGCAATGCGGTTGCTGATGGCCGATCGAACAGTAAAGAGGTCTATTGGGATACTCCATGATGTGCTCGTGAAGGTGGAGTTGTTTATATTTTCGGCCTGTTTTGTGATTCTTAACTGTGAGGTGGATATTGAGGTGCTATTATTCTTGGAAGATCATTCCTTGCTACTGGTCGCGCCTTGGTTGATATGGAAAAAGGGCAGATGAATTTTAGTTTGAACAATGAAGAGAAAACTTTCAACACTTGTAGGTCCTCAAAGCAGAGTAGTTAGCTCCAAACAGTACGTGCTATATCCTACTAGGTTGAGAGTACGTTTGAGGCACACATCAAAGAGTGCCTTGGTGTTGAGGCACTAGCGGCATTGATCATGATTTTTGAGATTGGTGAAATTGAAGAGTGTGGGTCCTTGGTTGCGGCTCTTGAATGAAGTGAATTTTTGTCAAAATCAAAGAAATTGGAGTTAGACATGAAGCATTGCGAGTCTCCACCCGCGATACCATCTATTGTGGAGGCTTCAAAACTAAACCTTAAGGCTCTACCAGCTTATCTTACTTATGTATTTTTGGGGAGAGATGACACTTTGCCAGTAATCATTGCATCAGATTTAAATCTACAACAAGTAGAGTATTTGGTAGAAGTGTTGAACAGGTTCAAACGAGCCATTGGTTGGACTATTGCAGATATTATTGGGATCCCACCCGGTATTTCTTCACACAAAATCCAAGTCATGCCCGATCACAAAACAAGTATTGAGCACCAAAGATGGTTGAATCCACCTATACAAGAGGTAGAGAAGAAGGAGATAATTAAATGGTTGGATGACGATTTCATATATTCTATTGCAGATAGTAGTTGGGTATGGCCTGTTCAGTCTGTTCCCAAAAAGGGTGGAATGACAGTAGTGCCCAATGAGAGGAATGAGCTTGTTCCAGTGAGGCTGCTGACTAGACTGAGAGTTTGTATGGATTACAAGAAACTGAATGCATGGACTGAGAAAGACCATTTCCTGATGCCCTTCATAGATCAGATGTTAGATAGACTCGCAGGAGAAGGATGGTATTATTTTCTTGATGGTTATTCTGTAACAACCCTAAAAAAGGCTATGCTAAGTAATGCATAATGTGTCTAGAAGGCCTACGATTAGACCGGGTTCAAACGGATTGATGTGCGTAGAACCAGACCTCTGAACCCTTTAAATAACCAAGCCAACCAACTTGGTGAGTTAGTTGATCTAGGAAAAGTTGGGTCCATCCATGTAGGGAACCTGAATATGAAGATCTAACCGGTTAAGTCTTAAACGGACTTAAAAAAGGGTAATCTTAAGTTTGGAGGGTCTAAGGGTAAAATGGTCTTTTTCCAGGCTATGGGTAGAATCATAATGACCCTAAATATTTAATTAATTATTTAATTAATATGGTGGAGGGGCAATTTGGGTAGAAAGGGCATAAATTGGCTTTTAAGCTAAATCTTGCTCCACCTGGGTTCGAACCTAGGTTGGGGCAATGATTTAATTTGATTATTTAATTTGGTGAATTAATTTAATTAATTAATATTCAAATGCTGATTTAAGAAAAACTAAACTCAGATTTTTTATTATTAATTATAATTTATTAACTATTATATCATCTAATTTGACTAAGTCTTGCCTAAAAGTCATAGTTCTAAGGGAACACTACCTCACATCTCTCTCTTTCACGATTATCTCCCTCTCTTCAAACACTCTCTCATGATTTCACTCTCTTTCTGGTTACAAAACAGAAAACAAAACAACAACCAAAAGTTCTTCACACTTGTAGAACTTACAAAAAAAATACAAATGACAAGATAATTTGAAAACATTACGCAAAAAGGTAATTTCTCGTCGGGTAAGGTGGGACGTCGGTTTATTGGTGTATTTGGCAGAACTTTTAAGGTGTTGAAAGCTAAAACCAGGTATGGGTTTCTTCCTCTTGGTACTATTCCAAAGAAACCCTTAAGTCTTAGATGAATCTATTTCGAAAACAAGGGTTGTTCCCCATTACATGTTCCCTGTCACTAGCTCCGAATGATATTAGGTTTGTATGTCTGTTGGTAGATTAGGCGTGTAATTTGATGTCTGTGATGAATATGTTCATGAAATTGTGTTCGGAATTCTATGACACATAATTTATGTCTTCCAAAAATCATGCGAAAAATTATGTTTGTGCAATGTGTAAGCCGTGACATATACTTTCGGTTTGAAGTTCAAAATGACATGTTTTATGATTGTATTTAACGTGCACAAACTTGTATAAATCATGATGTTTATATGAGGTATAATGTGGCTGATTTGAGTGGAAGACTCTTAGCTAAATTTAACTATTAAACTACACCTAAAAAGCGTACTTAATGGTTCATGAAATGCCCTAAGAACTAACGTATAATTGTTGATAAAAATGAGCTGAAAAACGTGACCCAATTTACAAAACCTTGTTGGTTTGTTTAGGCCAATCAAAGCTGTACAATATGCAATGTAAAATGAATGTATAATAATTGAGGTCAATAAGGATTGAACCCAAAACCTCACCATGTTAAAATCACTAAGAAAAATGTATGTAAGGAAATGGGGTTAAGGGGAATCGAAATTGGGTGCCTTAGCCGATTCTCATACTTGAAAATAAAAATAAGTAAGTGAGAGGAGTGGGGTTCGAACCCACCACCTCTCGGTCAAATATGAGAATAAGGAGAAAGTTAAAAAAAATAAAAATAAAATGGGATGAGTGGGATTCGATCCCACGACCTCTCGGTCGAATGAGGAGACAAGGAGAAACTAATAAAAATAATGAGATGAGATGAGTGGGATTCAAACCCACATCTTCTCGCCAACACAAAAGGAGTTAATGAAAAAGAAAAATAAAGAAATGTGCTTGTGGGGTTTCGATCTCGGGTACCCTAATGCCTAAATGTTTAAGGTGAAGTGAGGGAAAGGAAAAAGGAAAAAAAATTAGTGAGGGGATTCGAAATCGGGTCTCCAAGCCGTGGATGAAGATTAAGAAAAGGGGAAATAAATAAATACGCAAATTTTATCCAGGGGATTCAAAATCGGGTTCCCTTGCCCGATTCGTATTTACACATAAGTCATATGTGAATAAATGTTCAAATGAATGCTGCCTAAATAGATCGAAATTGAGATCTTGGCATACATACAAGATGAATAAGTCTTGTATCACATAATATTAGGATGATATGAATCAATTAAACGAACTATGAATGAAGCCTCATTTCTTATATGCATAGACTCATAAGTCTAGCATACGCTTAAAAGTAAGCGAACCTAAGATGTATGCGATGAAATGATGTAACCCTAAAGGGCCAAGTGCATTCGCATATGATGATATGAACATTCACGTAAAAGTAGTGAGTAATTATGAAGAGAAAATGTGCTAAAGCTAATGAATGTTGTGATAACATGGTAAGAGTCTAATGTGAACGATGAGAGCAATCTCAAAATGAGCCCAAGTAAATGTTATCAAAACGTACTCACCTATGAAAGTGTAAAGTTATTGAAGAGACTAGTCTCTATGAACACTCTAATTAATGTATTGAAGTTAATGGTATACTAAATACAAATGATGATATGAGAAATCATCTAATGAGCTACGATATGCTCATTCTATTAGCCAACTTCCATGATGTATGAGTTGAATGTAATGGAACTTTATACTGAGCACCGTTAGGCTAGTTATGAGTGGTGATGCCTTCCTTCGTAAAGAGCGGAGGTTCACGTAAACTTCATGAGATCAGATTGTCCGTCATGACAGGTATGGGTATCCTTATATGTCCTAGTCTCTGAGCCTATACTTCCAATATAGGGAACTAGAAGGGTTCGACTCTGTATATACGCTAGCATGTTCGAGTCACTTTTGTCGGTGATTCCACCACTTTGCGTGTGGGGCAGACATTGGATTTCATGATGCTTACATGATGTATGTCGGTTAAGGTTAAAGTTGACGAAGAAAGAATGAGGCCAGCCTCAATGAATGCACATAATGAAATGAACAATACCAAAGGTGTTAGGATAGGATAATCAAGAGGTGAGCTAGACTTAAGTAATGACACTAGGTTATTCTTGGTCATTACATAGCGTACCCGATGAGAGTCTTAGACTACATCCTAGGTATGAATGGTGGTCGCACTAGTATATGAAAGAATGAAAAATGAAGTACGTAAGAATGAATGAAGCAAACTCTTTGTTTGCTAAAGAAGGCTCACTAGTTGAGGTCCCATGTGTTGAGCCCTCATTTTGGGAAGTCCTAATGTCAAGTCCATGATTCCAATGTCTCATGGAATAAGATAGAATGATATGAAATATGTGATATGATATGTACAATATGTTATGTGCTCTTTGCAAAATGATAGGTATGATATTGCATGTTACTCTTATGACATGACTTTCCTAATCCGATTTGGCAAGTCCACTTACTTGACTTTCCATAACTCATATCGATAGGAGAGATCTATTCATTCTTATGCATGTCCTTGTGTGTGCTTGCATATACCCATACTTAGTACAAGTGTGTACTAATCCCGTACAACTCAATACATTTAGGTGTAGGCACATGCAGACTCTAGAGCTTACGATACGACGCTGCAGATACTTGGACGTGGAGCATTCATCCAGACTTGGTAGGACCTCATACTTTCGAGGATGTCTACTGTTATAATCTATCTTAGATATAGGTTTTAGCTAGTGGAGTAAGTTCCACTAGTTTTCTTTCTGATATTATTTCAAACATTGTATTGGGTGTCATTTTTGCAAGTTTACGTTCAATTCATTATTGAACTATTTCTTTTATTTGATGATCTTAATAATAGTTGGTTAATTGTGAACGCTTATGATGTTAAGTAGAATATGTTTCATACGAAATAGGTAAACAAAAAGTTCAAATTTTCCGCTAAAATTAACTTAAATGAAGTAATGATGACGTAAGTTGGATTGTCTACGACCTCTGAGAGGTCAACGATGCCGGTATCGTCTGGGTCTAGACTCCGGTCATGATAAAGTTTGTATCAGAGCCCTAGGTTAAATTCCTAGGATAATAAGTTCACATAAACCACATTGAGTAGTTTCTAAGTCATGGTAGTGAAGTGCACCACTATCCTGTATTAGAGATTGCATGATGCGTAGGAAAAATTCCCTTCTTCTTATCTTATCGTGCCTCTTGCTAATGTCTGATTTCTTGGTGTTATGAGCGTGTCTAAAATAAATTCTTATTTCTTTTAAGAAAATGGACACTAGAAGGAACGCTGGTCAGGTTAGAGGAGGAGCAGCTGCTGGGGGTAACCAAGTTCCACCCAAGGCTCCAGCTGAAGGAGTGGCCATACCAGTTAACCCAGCAGGGTTAACTGATGCGGAGGTGCGGACCGCTCTAGCTCATATGGCTCAAGCCATCACTATGCAGGTCAAGGCTATGACGGCCCAGGCAAACAGATAGGATGTCATCGGGAGAACCCACCATACGTAGCATGGCAGATAGATAATGGGATTTTACGAGGATTAATTCTTCGATTTTCATAGGGTCCATGACTTCAGAGGATCCCCAAGAGTTTACGGATGAGGTACATAAGATCTTGGTGGCCATTGGGGCCAAAAATACTTAGAAGTCTGAGCTGGATTCCTATCATCTCAAGGATGTTACTCAATCTTAGTGCAAGATTTGGCAGGATAGCTGAGCTTTTGGCAGAGTTACGGTTATGTAAGAGATATTTATGACAACCTTTCTGGAGAGATTCTTCCATAGGGAGATGAGGGAGGCCAAGTTTGCGGAGTTTATCAACCTTAATTAGGGATCGATGGTAGTCAAGGAGTAGTCCCTGAAGTTTGTGAAATTATCCAGGTATGCCAAATCCCTTGTATCTAACAGCAGGGATGATATAAGTAGGTTCCTGATAGAATCACAGGAGATCTGGAGGAGGAGTGTCGGGCGCTGATGCTCCGCGATAACATGGACCTCTCCAGGTTTATGGTGCATGTACAGTAGGTAGAGGACAACCGAAAGAAGAGGGGCATCCGTGAAGTTAGGAGGCCTAAACTTTCTGATCAGGAAGGTCCTAGTAATGGTGGCAACAGGAACAACATAGGCGCCCGTGAGCAGCCCAGATTCAAAAAGGGGCATTATAGTTTGGGAATTCTAACATTCAGAGGAGTGAGGAACGTAGAGGAGGCAGACCCGAACCCAAAAAGGGCAATGGAGGTGATGTGCAGCGTCCTTAAAAAGAATGTGCCAAGTGTGGCCGTGCTCACAGTGGAGAGTACAGACAGGGCGCTAATGCCTACTTCTGTTGCGGAAAGAACGGGCACATGGTCAAGGACTGCCCACAAAATAGGGGTCAGGCTAGAGGTAATGCTCAGCCTAGGCCTAATCCACAGGGTGAAGCAGCATCCACGCCTTCTAAGAGGAACAGGTTCTACGCCCTGAAGGGTAGGGACGAGCAGGAAAAGTCCGCTGATGTGGTCACAGGTATGCTGCAAGTATTCTCAACTTCTGTTTATGCCTTTTTACTTAATCAAGGGTCTACGCTTTCCTTTTTAACTTCTTTTCTTGCTCTCACTTTTGAGATATTGTTTTGCATAATCCTATAGTGGTTAGTACACCTTTAGGAGATAATGTAAGCACTGATAGAGTATACAAGGATTGCCCAATAGTTGTATGTTGTAAGACTATGTGTGCAGACTTTGTTGAGTTACCAATGAACGATTTTGATTATATTCTTGGCAAGGATTGGCTTCATAGTTGTTATGCTTATATGGATTGTCGTAGTAGGGTTGTGAGATTTAATTTTCCTAAAAAAGTAGAGCTGGTCTGGGAGGGGTACAATTCGAGTCGTCCTAATCCCTTGATTTCGAACCTTAAGGCCAATAAAATGATGTCCAAAGGATTATTGTGTCATCTTTTTAGTGTTGATGATTTAGATCATGACGTTCCTTTCATACACTTAGTGCCTGTAGTGAATGAGTTCCCAGATGTGTTTCCTGATGATTTGTCTGGAGTTCCTCCCAATCGAGAGATTGACTTTGGTATTGACTTTGAACCCGATACTAAACCAATTGCAATTCCTCCTTGCAGAATGCCTCCAGTTGAAATCAAAGAGTTGAATCTACTTAAAAGATCTCACTGATAAGGGTTTCATTCAGCCGATAATATCCTCTTGGGGCGATCCAGTATTGTTTGTGAAAAAGAAAAATGGAACCCTAAGAATGTGTATCGATTATAGGCAGCTCAACAAAGTCACTATCAAGAATAACTATCCACTTCCCAGAATAGATGACTTGTTTGACCAACTCTAACGGTCTAGTTTCTTCTCGAAGATTGATCTTCGTTTAGGTACCGTTAGCTTAGAGTTAGGGATGAAGATATTCCGAAGACAACCTTTCGTACCCGTTATGGTCCTTATGAGCTTCTAGTTATGTCATTTGGTCTCACTAATGCACCTGCTGCATTTACGGATCTCATGAACAGAGTCTTCCAAGAATACCTTTACTCTTTCGTCATAGTATTCATTGTTGACATTCTCATCTACTCTAAGACCAAGAAAGAGCATGAACAACATTTAAGACTAACCTTGCAGGTACTTAGACAACATCAGTTGTATGTCAAATTGAGCAAGTGTGAATTCTGGCTTAGAATAGTGACCTTCCTGGGTCATGTTGTGTCCAACAAAGTTGTGGAGGTAGACCCTAGGGGGACTGAGGCTGTTAAGAACTGGCCAAAACCGCTTACTCCCGCAGGCATATGTAGCTTCTTGTGATTGGCTTGTTATTATCGCAGGTTTGTGGAGGGTTTTTCTTCCATTGCTGCCCCACTCACAACTTTGACGAAGAAGAAAGTCATGTTTAAATGGGCGGATACTTGTGAGAAGATTTTCCAGGAGCTCAAGGACAGACTCACTTCAACCCTGGTGCTTACTTTGCCTAAGTGTGGTGACAATTACACTTTTTATTGTGATGCATCTATTTTTGGTTTGGGTTGTGTTCTTATGCACGGTGGTAAGGTTATAGCTTATGCGTCCAGACAGCTCAAGGTTCATAAAAAGAATTATCCCATTCATGACCTGGAGTTTGCTGCTCTAGTGTTTTCACTAAAACTGTGGAGGAACTACTTGTATGGAGTACATGTGGATGTGTTCACAGACAAAAAAACTCTCCAGTACGTGTTCACACAGAGGGAGTTTAATCTACGTCAGCGGAGGTGGTTGGAGCTGTTAAAGAACTATGATATGAATGTCCACTCCATCCAGGTAAGGCTAATGTTGTAGTTGATGCTTTGAGCAGGATGAGCATGAGAAGTACAACCCATGTAGAGGATGAGAAGAAGGAGTTGGTGAAAGATATACACAGACTGTCCAGACTGGGTGTGCGGTTAGTTGACTCTACTAGTGGGGGTGTTTCACTTTATCCTAGTTTTGAATCATCCTTAGTAGTTGAAGTCAAGAAGGGTCAGCATCTTGATCCTGTGTTGATGGAGCTGAAGGACTAAGTGTCAGTTAAAATGAATGAGTCTTTTGCTTTGGGAGGTGATGTCATACTTAGGTAACAGGACAAGTGTCTGTACTAGATGTGGATGATTTGCGGACCAAGATTGTTGTAGAGGCCCATGGTTCCAAATATTCCATACATCCAGGTTCCACCAAGATGTATCCTGATGTTAGACAAATCTATTGCTGGGATGGCATGAAGAAGGACATTGCTGAATATGTGGCCATGTGTCCTAATTGTCAGCAGGTGAAGGAAGAACATCATAAGCTTAGTGGTCTTCCTTAGATTATCGAGGTTCCGACGTGGAAGTGGGAGGCCATTAATATGGACTTCGTGGTTGGTTTTCTGAAGACTAGGAGACGACATCACTCCATATGGGTTATTGTGGATAGGATGACTAAGTCTGTCCACTTTATCCCTTTGAAGTCTACTTACAAAGCCGAGGATTATGCAAGACATTACATTGATGAGATTGTGAGATTACATGGGATTCCTTTGTCTATTATTTCAGATAAATGAGCTCAGTTCACTTCACATTTCTGGAGATCCTTTTAGAATAGATTAGGCACGAAGGTAAAGCTTAGTACTTCCTTTCATCCTCAATCTGATGGGAAGGCAGAGCGCACCATTCTGACATTGGAGGACATGTTGAGAGCGTGTGTGATTGACATCAGAGGTAGTTGGGACGACCATCTGCCTTTGATAAAGTTCTCATATCATAACAGTTATCACTCCAACATTAGGATGGAACCGTTTGAGGCACTATATGGTATGAGGTGTAGGTCTCCAGTTGGGTGGTTCGAGGTTAGAGAGTTGTCCATTTTTGGTCAAGATATCATTCATGAGGCCTTAAAGAAGGTCAGGGTAATTAGGGAAAGTTTGGCTACTACTTACAGTCGGTAGAAGTCTTATGCAGCCAATAGAAAACGGCGCTTAGAGTTTGATGTTGGTGACCAGGTATATTTGAAGATACCACCTATGAAGGGGGTGATGAGGTTTGGCAAGAAGAGGAAGTTGAGTCCGAGTTCTGTTGGACCATATGAGATCCTACAGCCTGTGGGTGAGGTGGCCTTTGAGTTGGCATTGCTTGCGGAGCTATCTTCTGTGTCATCTAGTCTTTCATGTCTCTATGTTGAAGAAGTGCCTAGGTAATCCAACATCGATTCTACCTTTTGAAGGTTTGGGAGTTAATGAAGACTTGTCCTATGAGGAGGTACCTGTTGAGATTTTTAGACAGACAGATCAAGCGGCTGAGGAACAAGGAGATTGCCATAGTGAAAGTATTGTGGAGGAATCATCTTGTTGAGGGTGCTACGTGGGAGGTTAGACATCCTACTCTTAAGTCTAAGTTTCGTTATCGCCTCTGTTCTTGATTGTTGTTGCTGGATTGTGTATAATACCTATGTTATGATATGACTGGCATTGTGCTAGATTATAAGAAGTATCATTCGGGGACGAATGTTCCTAAGGGTTGATAATTTAATAACCCTACAAATGTCTATAATAAGTAATGCCTAATGTGTATAGAATGCCTACGATTAGACCGGGTATACAGGGATTGATGCGCATAGAACCAGACCTCTGAACCCTTGCAACAACCAAGACAATCAACTTGGTGAGTTAGTTGAGCTAGGAAAAGTTGTGTCCAGCAATGTAGGGCACCCGAATACAAAGATCTACCCGGTTAAGTTTTAACCAGACTTAAAAAAGAGGTAATCTTGAGTTTGGAGGGTCTAAGGGTAAAATGGTCTTTTTCCACAGGCTAAGGGTAGCATCATAATTACCCTTAATATTTAATTAATTATTTAATTAATATGGTGGAGGGTCAATTTGGGTAGAAAGGGTTGAAATTGGCCTTTGAGAGAAATCTTGCTCCACCCGGGTTCGAACCTAGGTGGGAGCAATAATTTAATTTAATTATTGAATTTGGTGAAATAATATAATTAATTAATATTTAAATGGTTATTTAAGAAAAAGGAAAATCAGATTTTTAATTATTAATTATTATTTATTAACTATTATTTAATCTAATTTGACTAAGTCTTGCCTAACAGTCCTAGTTCTAAGGGAAAACTACCTCACTTCTTTATCTTTCACGTTTATCTCCCTCTCTTCAAACACTCTCTCACGATTTCACTCTCTTTTTTGTTAAAAAATAGAAGAAAAAAAAAATTTCTTCACACATGAAGAACTTACAACCAAAATATAAACGACAAGATAATTTGAAAATGTTAAGCAAAAAGGTAATTTCTCGTCGGGTAAGGTGGGACGTTGGTTAATTGGTGGATTTGGCAGCACTTTTAAGGTGTTGAATGCTAAGACCAGGTATGGGTTTCTATTTCTTGGTCCTTTTCCGAAGAGACCCTTATGTCTCAAATGAATCTACTCCGAAAACTAGGGTTGTTCCAATAACTTGTTCCCTGTCACTAGCTCCGAATGACCTTAGGTTGGTATGTTTGCTGGTAGATTAGGCGTGTAATGTGATGTTCGTGATGAATATGTTCATGAAACTGTGTTCGAAATAGTATGACTGATAATTTATGTCTTCCGAAATTTTGTGAAAAATTGTGTTTGTGCAATGTGTAAGCTGTGAAATATACTTTCGGTTTGAAATTTGATAATGACTTGTTTTATGGTTGTATTTACTTGCAAAAACTTGTATAAATCGTGATGTTCATATGAGGTATAATGTAGCTGATTTCAGTGGAAGACTCTTAGCTATATGTATCAATGAAACTACACCTAAAAAACGTACTAAATGAGTCACGAAATGCTCTAAGAACTAACGTATTATTGTTGATAAAAATGAGCTGAAAAACGTGACCCAATTTCCAGCACCTTGTTGGCTGGTTTTGGCCAAGCAAAGTTGTACAATATGCAATGTAAAATGAATGTAAAATAAGTGAAGTCAATAAGTATTGAACCCGAGAACTCACCATATTAAAATCACTAAAAAAATATAAGTAAGGAAGTGGGGTTAAGGGGAATCAAAATTTGGTGCCTTAGCCAATCCTTATACTTGAAAATAAAAATAAATAAGTGAGAGGAGTGGGATTCGAACATACCACCTATCGGTCAAACATGAGAATAAGGATAAAGTTAAAAAAACATGAGGATTGGGATCGATCCCAGACCTCTCGGTCGAATGAGGAGACAAGGAGAAAGTAATAAAAATAATGAGATGAGAGAAGTGGGATTCGAACCCACATCTTCTTGGCCAACACAAAAGGAGTTAAGGAAAAAGAAAAATAAATAAATGTGCTTGTGGAGTTTCGATCTCGGGTCCCCTAATGCCTAAATGTTTAAGGTGAAGTGAGGGAAAGGGAAAAGGAAAAAAGAAAGAATGTCAGTGAGGGGATTCGAAATCGGGTCAGTAAGCTGAGGGTGAAGATTAGGAAAAAGGGAAAATAAATAAAAATGTAAGTGTTATCCAAGGGATTTGAAATTGGGTTCCCTTTCCCAAATCCGTATTAACACATAAGTCGTATGTGAATAAATGTTCAAAAGAATTTTGCCTACATAGATCAAAATCGAGATCTTCACATACATACAAGATGCAAAAGTCTTGTATCACTTAATCTTAGGAATATATCAATCACTTAAATTAACTATGAATGAAGCCTCATGGCTTGTATGTATAGACTCATAAGTCTAGCATACGTTAAAAAATAAGTGAACCTAAGATGTACGTCATGAAATGATGTAACCCTAAAATTGTTAAGTAAGAGTGTGTAACAGACTAAAGGGCCAAGTGCATTGGCATAATGGCGAAATGAACATCCACGTAAAAGAGGTGAGTAATTATGAAGAGCAAATGTGCTAAAGCTAATGAATGTGGTGACAATATGATAAGAGGCTAATGTGAAAGATGAGAGTAATCTCAAAATGAGCCTAAGTAAATGTTACCAAAACGCACTCACCTATGAAAGTGTAAAGTTAATGAAGAGACCAGTCTCTATGAACACTCTAATGAAAGTATAGAAGTTAATGCATACTTAATACAAATGATGAGATGAGAAAGCATCTAATGAGCTATGATGTCCTCATGCTAGAAGCCAGCTTTTATGATGTATGAGTGAGTTGAATGTAATTGAACTTTATATTGAGCACCGATAATCTAGTTATGAGTGGTGATTCCTTCCTTCAGGAAGGGCGGAGGTTCACGTAAATATCATGAGATTAGACTGTCCGTCAAATCGGGTATGGATCTCCTTAAATCTCCTAGTCTTTGAACCTATACTTCCAATATAGGGATCTAGCAGGGTTCGACTCCATATATACCCTAGCATGTTCGAGTCACTTAGGTCGGTGATTCCACCACTTTTTGGTGTGAGGAAGACACTGGATCTCATGATGCTAACATGATCTATGTCGGTTAAGTTTAATGTTCTCAAAAAAGAATGAGACCAGCCTCAACAAATGAATATAATGAAATGAACGATACCAAAGGTGTTAAGATAGGATAATGAAGAGGTGATCTAGACTTAAGTAATGACACTAGGTTATTCTTGGTCATTACACAGCGTCCCCCTTGATACTCTTAAACTACATCCTAGGTATGACTGGTTGTCGCACTAGTATATGAAAGAATGAAAAATGAAGTACCTATGAATGAATGAAGCAGACTCTCTATTTGCTAAAGAAGGCTTCCTAGTTGAGGTCCCATGTGTTGAGCCATCATTTTAGGAAGTCCTAATGTCAAGTACATGACTCCAAGTCTCATGGTATAAGAAAGAATGATATGAACTATGTGATATGATATGTGCAATATGTTATGTGATATTTACAAAATGATAAGTATGATAATGCATGTTACTCTCATGACATGACTTTCCTAATCCGATTTTGAAAATCCACTGACTTGACTTTCAATAATTCATATCGATAAGAGAGAGATATTCGTACTCATGCATGTCCTTGGTGTGTGCTTGCACATACCCATATTTAGTACAAGTGTGTAGTTATCCCATACAACTCTATACTTTTAGGTGCAGTCACAAGCGGACGCTAGAGCTTACGATACGACACTGCAACTATCTGGACGTGGAGCATTCATCCGTACTTGGTAGGTTATCATGCTTTTGTGGATGTCTGCTGTTATAATCTAGCTTAGATATAGGTTTTTTCTTGTGGAGTATGTTCCACTAGCGTTTCTTTCCCATATTATTTCAGACATTGTATTGGTGTCGTTTTGGTAAGTTTACGTTTAGTTCATTATTGAACTGTTTCTTTCATTTGATAATCTTAGTATTAGATGGTTGATTGTGAACGCTTATGATGTTAAGTAGAATATGTTTCATATGAAATAGGTAAACAATAAGTTCAAATTTTCCGCTAAAATTAACCTAGATGAAGTAACAATGACGTAAGTAAGCTTGTCTACAACCTCTGAGAGGTCAACGACGCCGGTCTCGTCAAGGGTCTAGACTCTGGTCGTGACATATTCGGGTTACAATCAAATCTCTATTGCCCCATAGGATCAAGAGAAGACCACATTAACTTTCCCTTATGGGACGTTAGAATTCAAGTAGACGCCTTTTGGGTTATGCAATGCACCGGCCACTTTCCAGAGATGTATGATGTCGATATTATCCGATATGGTGGAGGACACTATTGAGGTGTTTATGTATGATTTTTTTGTAGTTGGCGACTCCTTTGATCGGTGGTTTAGTGACTTGGGCGAGGTTCTCAAAAGTTGTGAAGATTGCAATCTTCTGTGAAACTGGGAAAAATGTAACTTTACTGTGAAAGAAGGTATAGTATTGGGACATCACATCTCGGAGAAGGGGATAGAGGTTCATAGGCCAAAATTTGAAGTTATAGAGAGACTTCCTCCACCCCATCTCTTTAAAAGGTGTAAGAAGTTTTCTGGCACATGCGGGCTTCTACTGGAGGTTTATTAAAGATTTCTCAAAACTTGCACATCCTATGTTTAAATTACTTGAGAAGGAATGTAAATTCTATTTTGATGAATCTTGTTTGAAGGCATTTTGAGAGTTGAAAGAGAAGTTGGTGTACGCGCCCATATTTATTTGCCCATATTGGAGTAAGCCATTTGATGTGATGTGTGATGCTAATGGTGTTGCTCTTGGTGTGGTATTGCGACAAAAAAGGGATAAAATCCTTCACCCAATCTATTATGCAAATAAGGGCCTAAATGAATCACAAAATAAATACAATGTGACTGAACAGAGCTCCTTGCGGTATTATTTGCTTTCAAAAAATTACTTTCCTATTTGTTTCACACGAAAGTCATAGTGCATACTGGTCACTCCGCTTTGAGGTATTTGATATCCAAGAAGGATGTGAAACAAAGATTGATTAGATGGGTGCTACTACCTCAAGAGTTTGATTTTGAGGTGAAAGATAGAAAAGGGGCTAAAAATAAAGTTTCCGATCACTTGTCCAAACTGGAGGATGAAGCTATGCAAGAGTTGGGTGAAAAGGTTAAAATTGATGATACCTTCCCTGCTGATCATTTATTGACAGCTTCTCATGATTTGATTCCACGGTTCGCAAATTTTGCAAATTATCTGGCTAGTGATATAGTCCCATCTGACTTGTCCTTCAATCAGAGGAAGAAGTTCATGCATGATGTGAAAAAGTTCTTTTGGGATGAGCCTGACCTATACCAGAGTTTTGCCGACTGTATTATTAGTCGTTGCGTGCCGGAAGTTGAGATTCTAAGTGTTTTGGGGGCATGCCATTCCTCGATTTTTGGTGCGCATCATAGTGGTATCCGGACAGCCCACAAGATTTTGCAGTGTGGATACTATTGGCCAACCATTCACCAAGAAGCTCATGAGTTCGCCAAGTCATGTGATAGGTGCCAAAGAGATGGAGGAATTTGTAAGAGGCAATAGATCCCTTTAAATCCTTTTCTAGTTATTGAGTTGTTTGATGTATGGGGCATTGATTTTATGGTCCCATTTGTGAGTTCTCATGGGATGAAATTTATACTTGCGGCGGTGAACTATGTGTCAAAATTGGTGGAAGCCATAGCACATGCCAACAATGAAGGGAAGAGTGTCATCGCATTCTTGAAAAAGAACATCTTCTCCAGATTTCGCACAACTAGGGCAATTATTAATTATGGGGGATCTCAATTTTGCAACAAGTTGTTCAAAGGAATATTGGAGAAATATGGGGTTCGCCACAATGTAGCCACTCCGTACCATCCATAGACTAGTGGGCAAGTTGAGGTGTCCAACAGAAATATCAAGCAGATCCTGTCGAAAACGGTGAATGCTAATCGAACGGATTGATCAAGGAGGCTTGATGATGATCTTTGGGCCTCTAGGACTTCGTACAAGACCCCCATAGGTATGTCTCCACACCAACTTGTATATGGGAAGGCTTGTCACTTACCAGTTGAGTTAGAGTACAAGGCCATGTGGGCGATGAAGAAACTTAAGATGGATTGCAATGAAGCAGTGGAGCAGAGACTTAATGGGTTGAATGATCTTGATGAGTTTCACCTAAAAGCATATGAAATTTCAGCTATATACAAAGAGAAGATGAAGATGTATTGTGACCAAAAGATCAAAAAGCGAGAATTTGCGGTTGGGGACTTGGTGCTTCTATTAAACTATAGGCTACACTTGTTTTCAGGCAAACTCAAGTCGAAGTGGAATGGGCCATTACTTATCACTAAAATGTTCCACGATGAAGCGGTTCTGATGGAGAACAGGGAGGGTGCAAAGTTCACGGTCAATGGGAAAAGAATCAAGACTACCTAGGGCATGTGGAGAGTGTCCATGAAGTGGTTGAAGTATATCTCCTTAATGTAGTCTGAGTAATCAAGGATCCTGCATCGTGCCACGACGTTCAATCATGCGCTTATTGGGAGGCAACCCAAGGTACCAAGCCCAAGAATTCTGCAGAAATTGGTCTGGTGCACAAATCTACGGACCAACCGACGGGTCATCGTTCAATCGACGGACCATCAATGGTGTCTGTGGATCCCACATATGTCTTAAAATTTTGTCCAAATTTGTATGCATTCGAGAGTCAAGTCGACGGTCCATCGACTGAGTTACGGACCGTCATCGGGGTATCATTAGTTTAAAGAACGAGTGAAGCGACTCGACCCGACCGGCTATATTAAAAAGAAACCTTTCAGTTAACCACCAAAGATCTTTTCAAATTCCCTCCAAATTGTTTTCCTCCCCTTATTCCCTTCCTTTTCCATTAACTCCCCATTTCTCTCCCTTCTGTTTTCTTCACAATCCCAAACTTCCACAAAATATCAAAACCCTACCCTCCCCAGATTCTACTCTGTCTCCCATGTTTTCTCTGGTCAGTGTTCGAACGCATGCACGTAGGTTGGTTGTTTAGAAGATCACCCACTCAATCACTCCACTACTAATTTCAGGTATTTGAATTCCATTGGCTCAATGAATTCTCGTTTATTTACTATTTGAAATGCCAAATTTGAATGTTAATCTTGATTTAGGGACAAAAATTACTTGTTAACTTGTTAAATTATTGATGCTATGTCCCTTGGAATGATATAAAGTAAATGGGTTGGGGGTGTAGTCTGTGTAAAAATGCACTAATTATTGACATTCCAACTTAAGGTTTAAAAGCATCGTAGAATCTGAGATCAAAACTAACGAAATTGAAACCCTAAGGATGAAGAACTGGTCTTGTACTTGTTGATAAGTGTTGGGTGAACCTATGATTTGCTTAAAATTTTGAAATTTTTTTTTTAAAAAAAAAAGTCCTGAAACATGTCTCTGACCAACAACACGAGACCCTGTCTACGGACATTCGGTTGATCAACAGACCATTGACGGGGTCCGTCAATGGCTAAATTTAAGTAATGCAGAACTTTGAAATGACAAAAGGTGACTACGGTCCGTCGATTGATTGACGAGCCATTATAATCATCTGTCGTTTCCAACTGAAACACTTATTTGTGAGCATTTAATAATTATTCTAAGTGTCAGACGACAGAAGTGGACTACAGTTCGTCGATTGATCGACGGGCTGTTCTGGACTTCCGTTGTTTCTAACTAAGAGGGTTGTGGATTAAAGACTACAAAATTTCCCAAGTTTCCACTGATGGACACAATAGACAGATCATTTCTTCAACGACGGGCCGTCGAAGGTGCCCGTCTCCCAGTAATGCAATTCTGAAATAGCCTGTGCTTTATGTTTTCAGGTTCTGTTTTATTATTTTTCTTGTGTAGTTTGATTGCAATGAGACTAAAAAGTTGTTTTTTAGGTACATATGGCCCCAAAACCAAACATCTTCTATTCTAGGGGTCGGTCCAAGTTTGTGGCACCATCCCACCAAATGATCGACAGTTCTGATGATGAGCAAGAATCCAAATATGTTCCCCCAGGAAACTTAACCTCTACACCTGCTGCTAGAGCCACTCGTGGCACCCCCAGAATGTGGCTTTCGGCGTGGTCATTGCCTCATAGTCTGATGAGGCTTCAGATTTTCCTCGAGTTCTAAGGGAGCGTCTTGCTCAGAAGAGGCTTCAGGTTTAGAGTTGGACTATTCTACGGGGTCGAATGAGGCCTCTGGCTCCAATTACAGATAACTTGGATCCACTCTCGCAGATGTGCCTACCCGCCATGCCTCGTGTGATGAGGCCAGAGTTCAAAGCCTACTTTGGCACCACAGCATGAGGTCCATGCACCGGTTCGTGATGAGTCTAACTGGTGGTTCATCGATGGTCAGCATCAGATCTACAGGGATGCAATGATTCTGAACAACAAGATTGTGATGACTCGGTTGGTGAAAGTTGAAAGGCAGGTTCTTACAGTGAGACTTCACACAGTCCCAAAGGTACATAATATGTTTACCCGCCACGGGCTTGGGTGGATGGCTTGTAGATAGGATTCATATAGAGAGGAGGTTGTTTGAGTGTTGTACGCTTCATATGTGGTGACATTCAGAGGTTCTTTGGATAGGCAAGCAAAACCTGTTAAACAGAACACACTCATAGAGGTTCTAGTTCGAGGATGCCAGGTGGACATTTCTTTTACCTCCATCAGTCTCTTCGTATACGGTGTGTCCACTAGTGCCGCGAGGGATCCCCTTACTCCAGATTTTGATTACAGGTGGGATTTGGTCAAAAGTGGCAAATTTCAATGGAGCAAAGATAAGAGAGAGCCCACGTAGAAGTGGATTGCACAACAACTTTCCATTGACAATGAGGGAGGAGATTAGGTGTTGGACCCTAGAGGCCTTATCAAGAAGGTGAACCTCACCTTTGCAGTTAAGTTCTTCTAGTTGTTAGTCCACCACAGCTTATCCCCCACGGCACCAGATAATATATTCCTTAGTATAGAGCGGTTCTGGTAGCATCACTGGTAGTCGGGTTGGAGATCGACTTCGTGAGGTTGTTGATCTCCGTGATACATGATACAACTTTTAAGACCTTTACTACTTACCTGTTTACCTATGTGATTTTCCAGTTATACAGGGATGCTAGAGTTCCTCTTTGGCACTGTGACATCTTCCGTACTCTGACCGGGATTGTTGACATGGGTCTCATTAGGGATGAGGCCAATATGGAGGCACCACAGTGTGGGCCAAAATTTGATATGAAGCCACTGAGTGAGAACTTAGTGAAGACGGTAGTGTTAGCCGAAGGGGCTGATACTCCCAATTTAGAGCCCACTGATACAACCCTTGCCGAGTATGCCCCTGGCACTAGTAGGGCACCTAGTTCCTCCTGGTCTACTCCACCATCAGCAGCACTGGTCCCGATTGCTAGGTTCCAGAAGCTAGAGGCCTAGATGGCCTCCTTGTTGAACCATATCCGGCCTTGGACGTAGAAATCCATTGTCGAGGATGAGGACCGGATTGAGAAAAAGGTGGATCAGCAGATGGAGCAAAAGATTCAAGTGGTCCACCAGCGGCTAGATGCATTTGAGTTGCGAGTTCTAGCACTCCCAGCCCCCATCATTGATTTTACAACTCTTTAGGAGGTTATGGCAAGTCGACTAGCAGATGTTGACAACACACTGGAGATGAGGAGACCTCATCCCGAGACTGCACCCATTCAGCTAGCGGAGGAAACAGTTTTTGCTGCCCTCTTCACTGCCCCAACTGCACCGCCTGAGCCGCGTGAGCGTGCCAAGAGGCACTGTTCCCGTCGCACCAATAATGGAGAGGATGCTCATGCGAGGATGAAGGAGCGGACGGATCTTGAGGAGGCGAGGAGAGCCTCTTTGATTGATGAGGAGACCTATCAGATGAGGGCTCGAAAGTTGATTGTTGGGGCATCTAGTTTAAGACATGAGACTGTTGAGAGGAGCACCACTGAGTGTGCGGAGATTTATGAGGCACCATTGAGGGTATCCCTACTAAAGAGGTTGTGTGTTCCGAGAAACCGGACCCGGATGCTTATTGATTGTCGACGCTATACGCCTTAGATCTGCTTCACCTACCACCCTATCCTTATATTTTTTATGCATTGGGGACAATTGCATGTTTTTTTTGTTGCGGGTGGGGTAAATGGATAGTGAGTGTTAGGGTGAAGTGTGAGTAGCCAAACTCATCATCCTCTTTTAAGGGTTTTCTTGCCTGTGTCCTTTTTCCCCAAGTGACTATTTACTTTCCTGTTGAACCGGCATGTGTCATAACATATACAAAATATTAAAGTTAAATATGGAGCATGATGGCTAAACATGAATGATATCCTGTTCTAAGAAATTGTTTGCATGAATAGGTATAAAGAAGTTGAATGTGTTAGCTTTAATCATGACATAGAGATGCACCACTGCATGACCCTCAACCTAACACTCAAACTAGGTGTCCGACAATCTTATAGGGTAACACGGTGTAACGAGAGTGTGAGGAAATTTTCTTGTTCCAATGTTGGTACCTAGATAGAACTTGCCCGGTTAGTCCTACAAAAGGAATATGTGTTAGACAACTAGGAAGGGACCATAGGCCCTTGTTCAAATATGTTGAGCTTATAATGGAACTTTATTTTCTTCATCAACTCACCTACCCTAGGTATAATGTGTTTGTCCTGGTCTCTCCTTGGACATGTGCACCTCAGCTTAGGTCAAAAGCCTAAGTTGAGGTTGGATAATACAAAAACTAAACTCGTGTTGGCCCTGAGCCAACCTTGGGATATGTGAACCTTGATTCATGGAAAAGTTATATGTTGATGTTGTCTATTATGAGTGATGACCCGAAAAGTGGGTATGAAAAGAGTAATGTGGAAAATAAAAGAAAAGTAATCAAGAAGGTGACTCACTCAAAATTATCAATTGAATGTAAAAAAAATAGAAAAGAAAGAAAAAGAGTTGAGCAAAAAGAAGTAAGAGTCACTTCCATAAAGAACAAAAGTGAAAGCAAGGAAAAGATGAAAAGAAAAGAAAAGAAAAGTAAGGCATAAGATATAATGAAAGAGTTCGGAAACTTATCCGTTATGTCAAGGAGGGTAAAAAGTCACTAAAATGTATCCATATGTACCATACCAGACCCTGAGCCTACGTTACAAGCAAGAAAGTCCTATCGTGATTCTAAGAGTCTAATGTGGTGAACTTAAGCAGTGAAAATAAGGGCAAGCCTATGCCGACAAGTAGTAACTAGGTGTGAATTTGTTTTGAGCATGAGTGTTGAATAATGATCCTTATACTCAAAGTTAAAAATCACTGTGCGAAAAAGGAGGATATCTTTTGAAGTGAGGGAACTAGTTGCAAAATCGGAAAAGTTGGTACCATGGCGAGAGACAAAAGACTAGAGGTGTAAGTACATGGTTAGTCTGTGTCATGGTCTGATCCACGTGAGTAAGCCTATCAAGCCTAAGAGTAGAAATATTCCACAAAGATACAAAAAAGATGGGATTGATAGCCATGTGATTGCAAACGCTTAAAAGAGGATACTTGCGTACAACATTTTGTGTTGAGTCATAGTGCGTCGCTTGAGGACAAATAATGAATTTAAGTTTAGGATGTTAATGTACCATGGTTTCACGGTACTTTCAATGTTTTTCCTTAAAATTGGTGTGTGTCTAGAGCATTTTTGTAGTAATTTTAATATTTTTTTATCTTTGTTTTGCAGGAAATGTGTCCAAAACAAAAACGCAGAAGACTGTGGTGATTTAGTGAAGAGGTGACCCGCGAAGGCCATCAACGGCCCGTCGTCCAATCGACGGACCGTAGATGATGACCGTCGATCAAAGGTTTAGGCATCTGGAAGCAACTCGGGGAATTCTGAAAAAGTGTGGGGCTACAGAAGGATCGACAGTGATCGACGGACCATCCTATTGAACGATCGATCAAATCATAGAAAGTCCCAATACCCGATGTTGAAGAAAAGCTATGTATTGAATGATGAGAAGCATCGACGGACCGTAGGTGAATTGACAGAAAGTGTTGTTAGTCCATCGATTGGATTAGAGAAGATGCAAATTGAAAGCTAAAAAATATGGCAAGTCTGGACTTACGGAGGAAGACGACGGTCCGTCGTTTGATCGATGGACCGTCTGTAGGGGTCGTCGATTGAAGCCGCGTTTTCTGGACAACTTTCCTTATTAGAATTCCTTTTAATTTAAGACAATGTTTTTATAAATAGGGTGTAAAACCTTGTTTTTGGGGTTGGATTCTATTACTACTTCCTTAGTTTTGTTCTTGGAGATTTGTTTTTGCAACTTTGGCAGTAAATCAAATTTCTAGTGTTGATTTTCAAGTGATTTTTGTGGTTTCAAGTTGAATTTTTGGATTTTCGTAGAATTTGTCTACATAATCTCATGATTTATTATTTATCAACCATGAATTATGTTCTTCTTTGCATGGGTAACTAAATCCACAACTAGGGTTATGGAAACCATGGGTGGTTAAAAAAATAAACCTAATTTAATAAAAATTATCAAATATGTTATTGCATGTATATATAATTCTTTCACTTAGAAATCTTTTTAACGAGTGCACACGTTAGAACTCGCCCTATGGCTACATGGCAAACCAAGGGTGTAGTTAATAGGATTGAGTTATCAACATAGTTTTAGTGACATACCATCTAATAGGGTAGTCTCGATTTGGGCTAAGTAACAACTAATCCATACATCGAATACGATGCTTAACATGAAGTTAAGGTAAGTGTTAGTAATTTAGACACAAGTAGCAGGACCAAGGTACGGGGTGAAATTCTCTAAATGTCGGGCCAAGGATTTAGAGATACCTAACTTATCACTTTCATTGCAAACACTAGGGAAGAATTGTTATAGCTAGGATTTTTGCGTTATGAACTTGTGGGGAACACTTCCACCCTAGTTTCTCTCACAACTTGATAAACACCAAATATTTACTCTTGTTATTTGTTTCATTAATCAATAATAAAAGACTTTTGTTTCACAAAACCCCCCTTTAATAATTCATTTTCGTAAAGGACTTGACTAAATAGAAGTAATCGTACATTGAAGTTAAGTCTAAACTATTTTCCTCATGGAATCGACCCAAACCTAATAGTTGTGTTCTTTAGTTGATACGATTGCTTATAGTTTTTTAGGGAAGTGTAAGTTAAGCATATCAGAGGGGCTGGTGAGGTTGGGTTTGGGCCGGGGTTGGGTTGGGGTGCTGGTAGGGTGGGGGTGGGGGTCAGAAGAAAGTTTTGAAGGGAAGCCATTTTCCTTAAATTTGAGGAAAATAAGTTGATTTGAAACACATTTTCAAAAACATTTAACCCAACCAAACTTGAGAAAATTGGAAAACATTTTTCTAAAATTGTTTTCCTCCATACCAAACACACTGTTAGTCAAATATAAAATATTTATCAACTACAAAGTGATGGTTTGAAACCGTCGCATTAGTTTACCATCTATTTAGCTCCTCCAAGTCTATTCTTTATATCATGATTCTTTATCTGTATAAGTGAGTGCACTCTATGTTGTTTTAACTACAAAAAATGAAATTCCAATTTATAAATGAAATGAATAATTGAATTAGGCAAATTAAATTTCTTTTTACACAATAGAGGGTAATGTGTGCTTTGTGCAAAGGAAAATGTACTTTTTTCAAAAATAGGATGTTTTCAAACTTTTGAATTTTCATTTTTCGTTGTGAGTGGAATTTTTTTTTTGGAAAATACTTTATAGTTTTGGATTTGTTAATGGAAAATAGATTTTTAAAAAAGATCTTTTATAATTTTTCTAGATCAAAAAAAAACTTTTTACAAAAATGGGTTTTAATATGGAAACCAATTTTGACAAACGATCCATGATCCGACATCGATACACAAACAGGGATACAACCCGTGATCATTTAGAGATTCTGAAAGGAACCTGAACACCCAAACCTAAAAATTTCTCCAAAAATTGATAAGGAATTAGACCTTAACACAAATCGTAGGATCTGACCACGACTCCTGGTATGGCATCCGATATATCAATTGGACTCGACCCTAACCCTTACATTGAAACCCGACACATGAATTATGACCCGATCCCAACTCCCAACCAAGTGCCCCACCATAAATCCCAAATAAACAACCAACCGACTATGTACTTGCCATTTGAACAAGGACTCGTCCCCAACAATCGATGTGGGAACCACTTTATTAATTACATTTCAATTTTTATCCCAAGACCCCATCCTGACGTTAGTTGATTCCGACTCCCAACGCAAGACAGGACTTTCAAATTCAGACATGATCTATTTACCAACCTAGAACTCATTATTTCACTTTGAGATCGACTTTTATATTTTGACCGGGAACCTATATTTTTCTTGGGACCTGACCCCAACATCAACCCAAGACCCGACCTCCAAATCAAGATCATATCATAATTCTAACTTTGAAACCTGACTTTGATGTCCAATATGTGACCGACTAAGACATCTAACTTGAGATCCAACCTTGAACTAGTAATTTACAATAAATTGAGATCTAATACCTAAATTACTATTAGTCCCCAACACCCAACATTGATGTTGGGACCCGATCCTTGCACCCAACTCCTAACCTAGTACCCGACTTTCAAATTTTGGTCCGATCCCAATTTTTTGCATGAAGTTCTGATACCAACTTTGTCATAACTTCGATTTAACGTGAGAAGCATTTACACTAAACCCTTGTGGGAGAACCAATTATTAACGAATGTGCACATAGCAAAACAACTTAAAAGTAATCGTTCTCAATCAATGTAAGTCATGTTTTATATCTAAAATCCAATAATCGTAAAATAATTATGAAAATAACTCATAACCGTAGAACTTGAAAGTCGTGAACAAAAATTATCTACTGGTCTAGAATATGGGGATGCAATCGCAAAAAATATAACAGAGGTTAAATCTAAACAATGGACCATAAAATCTTAACAAATCCATGGAAAACCAGTGAATGTAGATCACCATAATGGAAGGTAATGCTTTTGATATACGGATGACACAACAATTCATATTTAGTGTTGACTCTCTTGACCTGTCGGATAATCGGGATCTATAGATAATTCACAAGGTTCATATAGAGCACAGACGTAGCACTCTAATTGATGTGTAATATATTGCATATTTATAACAAAAAATTATATAAATGGTGTGCAAGTGCACAACTCTGATACCAATTATTAATAATTAATCATACAATATTAATCCTAAGGATATATGTATATATGTCATGTAATGTTAAGAATATTATTTTTCACATAGATACAAACCTTTTATAGGTATTAACTATCTGTAACTTCACCTTATCTTTTTGATTAACTCTTATTTTGTATAAATATCATATACATTCAATACACAATATAATATACCAATTTCCAATTATAACAACCATAATGAGAATCTATTAATATGAGTAGGTCAGTAAAATATCAAACTATTGCACAATATAGGTTACAATTAAGTCGACTTTATCAGAAATCATTCTCACATATCAAAAACTCATTAAAAATAGATATCCACTAGTCTACCTATAACATGATATTGATACTCACATAGGCGGAAAATTAAATCAAATAAGAGGTAAGAATGTTATCCGAAGATTAGACTGAGAAAAATCCTTTCGAAATCGCGTAAAATCAATCTCTCTAACTCCAACCATCAATTTTTTAAAATTAGGTCATAATTGGGTAAATATATTTATTTACTCCCAATCCTTCACTCAAAAGCATATATTTCATCATCTATTTGGGCCTACCGATGTGATGAACAGGAATGTAATTTTCAGGAATTTTTTGTAACACCCTAAAAATGTCTAAGTGAAGACCTCAACTATTCTTGAATATATATATATATATATAAGGTCGTGCCTTGTGATTTATTAGTGTGGTTCGATTCTTACGTTAATTAATTACTGCGGGAATGAAATTGGATATGAATTAAGGTCACTAGAACCCCTAACACAAAATTGAGTTGAAAAATTCCATATTGATTATGTTATGACGTGAAATTCTACTTGGGCCAATATAAAGTGATAATATATATATATATATATATATATATATATATATGTGTGTATGTAT
>NC_028645.1:42901078-42927310 GCF_001406875.1 Solanum pennellii | reverse complement strand
TATATATATATATATATATATATATATATAAAGAGCTCTCTTATCCATAACCAATTAAATTAAAGGTTTCGAATCTTCTTTATAGCACAATTTTTTGTCAATATGAGTTTTAAGCACACCGTTATAACCCTTTTAGTAACCTAATGTAGCGCAGTGATGAATTAGTCGGCTAGAAAATTAATATTAGGGTCATTTCTTACAGTGGATTTTTTTAAAATCATAAAAGGGTCATTTTTTTCTTCTTACATTGGATTATTTTACTAATTAAAGGGCCAAACCAATAATATTTTCATCTTGAAATCCCTCATTCTCTTCTCTATGAAATCCTAAGGCAAATCCCAATGGAAAAATAAAAGTAGATGACTTACATTCATGATTCTTTAAATATTGTTAAAAGATTCTTCTTCGAGGTATGTCCTTCTCCAAGAATTTCATTCTTTCCAACTCAAATTTCTCCCTAAAATTATGAATTACTAAAGAAAATTATAATTCTAGGTCATAGAAATTTCAAGAAACTAATTCATGAGTTTGAAGAAAGATTTAATTGAATGTTGTCCTTCAAGCTACGGATTCAAGGCTACTAATCAAGTTGTGCTTCAAGATGCCCCAACAGACTTATTCATTCAAATATTTAAAGCTATCATAGCTTGGGACTAGTTGGTCCTCACGTCCTACTTCTACTTTCAAATAAGTAAAAGAGTAATCTTGATATTGATTCCTAGATTTGAGTATTCTTGAGATTAGTTAATTTTTATTTCATGAGTTCCAATTTTTTTGTTTTTGAAATTATATTACTAATTAATAAATTTTTATATATTATGCATTACGATTCTTTAGTTTATTCATTCATGTCAATATTTCTTAATGAACCCTCTGAATTTAGTATCCTTGAATTGAATGATTTATGTATTTATTTCCGCATTAACCCTTTATTGAGTTCTAAATTTTGATAATCTTTTAAATTGAGTATTTTAGTAAGTATAGAGAAGTTTGAGAATGTTTTAACCAATATTTTAGCAAGAGTATCACAGAACTAAGTATTTTTCAAATGTTTCTTTTATACATGATGAAATATAGTATATTTTGAGAAAAATAAAAGAGTTAATTTAGTACAGAGTTGTAACCACTTTAAAGAGGATGGTTAGAGAAATTGTCTTAAACTAGAGAAAGAGTATGGTTAATACATTTGAAAATAAGTATATATATTATTGAGAATTGTATTGAGCACCGATATGGGGATGAGGTCAGACAACTCAAAGTCCTCATAGACTATGTCTTGCCAACATGAGTACATGATCATACTTTTTTGATGAATCCTTATTTCTTAATGGATCAACTTAGTTGAGGTTTCCCACATACGTGAACAATATAATACTCTTCTAACAGTTTGGTCAAGAAGTTGTATTAACACATGTGTCGATGATGTTTTACACCTGAGCCTACACCACGAGAGTAACTTGCATTGGAGAACCATTGTTTATCCAAGTGAACCCTTGGTCTAGCTCAATACACTGCAGGAGACGTACTCAACAATAAATGAACTCAAATGTATATCTTTTGCTCATAAGGTCTCAATAATAATAACTTAACTCCATAGAGATCTGAAATATATGAATTAACATGAACATTTAAGTCAATCTTTAAAATACCACAAGGAAGATGGGAATAAAATGAATCTTCAAAATGCCGCTATTTTAGAAGCATCTATAATAATATGGTGGAAGTTCGGATAAAAACTGTGACATCCTAACCAACTCAAAATAAAAGTGGAATACTCTAGAATAAAGGAGGCTCATAAAAGCTTACTCGAACTGCAAGTGATATCAACGAACTGCCTTTTGATGATCCTAAACTGATCTATTATTTTAATGAAATGATGTAGGCCAAAAGGCGATTGTACATTGGATATACCAATATGTAAGGAGAAAATTGATCAGAACTTATAAGCTTGAACTCAAAAGAAAGAAAACATGCTCACTACATCTTAATTCAACTCAATCTCAACTCATAGATACTCAACTCAATACAATATTAAAGCAACAATAAAAATGTGGTATAAAGAAAACCTTTACTCTAATAAAAATGTGGTATAAAAGCAACAATAAAAATGTGGTATAACGAAAACCTTTAAAGCTATAAAATAACAACAGAATATATTTAATCATACAAAAATAACTCTTTACTCTAATTTTTAGGAGATTCTCTAACTAACAATCATGACTAGGACATTCTCTAACTAACAATCATCACTATGAGGTACGTGATGATACAGACTCTTGCCCATGCTGCCAATATTGCCTGATACCTTTCCAGAGTATAAGACATCCTCAACTTTGAATCCACAAAGCTTTGCTTAAAATCAATAAGGAATAATGTAAAATTATGACCCTTTACCCATGTCGGCATACATGGTTTATGAGGTCTTTGAGTAGTCTTAATTCGCCCATGTATCGGTGCTTAATACTACTCCCAATAATATAAATCATGCTCCTATGTTTAAAAAACATTTCCTCATTCTCAACTCTGAGATTATTACTCAAATGATTATCATAAAAGAGATAATGCTCAAAAATTCCTTATGAACTCATTCGAAAATTAAGATTTCCCCTCATGAAATATGAGATGATTTTATCTTACACTTTAAGCTATTGCTCAAATATTTTTCATACTCGTCTTAAAATAAGTTTTAAAAGTTTTCATAAGACCTCTCAAAATGAATCAAAAGAACTCTCTCAAATATTATTCTTAACCCTATCTTAATTTTGAAATGTGAATTGAATAATTATGATTTTGAATACAAGATTTCTAAATGACCATATGTAGTTTGGATATTTATTGATTAGGAAGCTGTCAAGGATACATTATTTTTTTTAAAAGAATCATAGACGGAACAATCGGCGAAAATGAAGAGCAGGCGACCCTAATGCATTCCTATCATAGGGAAAACACCCTTAAACTTCTAAAGCTCTATTTTGGCGCACTGCAGGCGCGGTGCTAGGGAGGTGGCTCATCGCGCCACCCTTTCTCCTTGAACGTACTTATGTATTATTCTTCCCGATTCTTGGTTCTAATTCAACTAGAATAAATTAATTTCTTCAAAACATCCTTAGATTAGTAAAACTAGCACTTGTATATAAAATCATCTCAAATTTCCTCAAGAACAACCTTAAAACGCAAGACTCCCATATCAAGAACTCAAATAAACCTTCACTTTCATGAACGAAGAAACAATATACAATTTGAAGGATGAAATTAGATGATGTAACTCAATATTTGCATGTGCGTTAACAAAACCCAACACTATGGAAACATATATTCCTCAATAGGATCGAATTCAAAAAAATCCTTGAAGCTCGCAAGAAATCTTGAACACTTGAATCTTTTCTCCCCTTTTTTCCTCTTTAAATTTAACCTAGCCTACCAAAAGTTTTATAGTTTAGGTACATTTAATATAATTAGATTTCACCCCTACAAGATTAAAAAAAAACAAGCTAGGCTAGGGGCGATAAGGAAGAGACCAAACACACCTCCATAAATGGCTGAATTGCCTAAATTGGGAAGGCTATATTCAAACGGGCATATCTCCTTCATCTGAACTCGAAATTTAGAAACTCGGTAGTGTAGGAAAGAATACTCGAAAATATTTCATTCGATACCTTATGGGTCATATAAAGCATCCTATACTGAATGCCATGATCTTTCTCTGCTTCAAAAAAATTTGTTATCTTATTGCCAAAGTTTTTTACTATACATGAATCTTAACAACATAGATTGCAATTATAAAAAGATTCAGGGTTGAATTATTAAAGATGATGATGAAGCAGGAGGAAGAAGAGATAAGAAAAGAGTGAATGCAATAGCTTAAAGTGTAACACCTTGATCCTAGAAAGAGCTAAATTGAGATCGGTACACGTTACCCTTAAATTGTGAGTTTTGGATCAACTTCAAACTACCATAAGTTTAAGCATATGATAAGTTATATGGGATATATAAATCAGAGCTCGTTAATTCCTTTTTCCAGCACCACCGAGTTTTGTAAATTCCAAGTTTGGATGAAGGACATATGCATGTTTGAACAGAGCTTGTCTAGTAAGGCCTTGCCATCTATTTTAAAAAGAGTTATTTTAGTATTTTCCTTACCCCACTACTCCCACATGTTTTTTCACCCTTTTAGGGTCTAAATTGATTGGGATTAGTTATATTAATCATAAAATGTTTGAAGGATTAGGGCAAGGTTCAAGAGGAGGAAAAAGGGAGAAAGATTTAAGCATTATGGAGCTTTGAGGATTTTCACCAAAAAAATTAGTTCGTACAAGGTATGTTTGTTTCTATGTTATGGGTTTATTCAGCGTCATTCGAATCATGTGATTTTCACCTATAATTTAAAATTTTGCATTGTTTGACTTGAGCTCTTGAGTTTCTTTGACGTTTTGTGCTTCATTATTTAATAATGAAATTTTGTTGAGTTCTTGAGGTGAGGGTCTTGCGATTCAGGGTTGTTTTTATGTAATTTGAGTGGGTTTTGACGAATAATGTTGTATTTATTAATTCAAGGGAGTCTGGTACAAAACAATTTATTCTTTGTTAATTAGGAACAAAAATTGAGCAAGAAAAAATTTATCAACTTTACTATAAATTTGGTAGGGAAGCGAGCCACTGAAGGGCCAAAGGGGTTGGTGCCTGCACCTGAAGTGGTCTAGAAATGGCATTTTTGAAGTGAGGGGTTTGTACCCTGTACCAGGAATGTTCCATGGTCTCCTTCCCGTATTTCACTTCCGTCTTTCTTTCAATTATAATTCAATTAATCATTTCTTTGATCTCTTCTTAATGATAACTGTCCAAACTTCATCAAATTTTTGACAAAGTACTATATATTCTAACCATAAATCTTGAATTCATATTTCAAATTTTAGTAAAGATTAAGAGTAAAGTTGATAATGTTTTTTCGTCTTTTTGAGAAGTCTTTAACAATTATTTATAAGTTGTTTTAGGACATGAGTATATGAGTAAGAGGATGAGGAGAATTGAGTTCATTATTAAAAATGAATATGACGGGACTAAGTTTTCTACAACATCTAATACTTTAATTTTTAAATGAGAAAAAACGATTTCTTAACGAGTTAATGAGGAATCTGTAAGATAAACTATTTTAAGAAATTTTTTTAGTAATTATCTCATATAGTGGAGGAGTTATGATTTATTTTAAAGAAATAACAAAATGAGCATGAGTTATACATTATTGGGAATAATATTGAGCACCGATATGGAGATTAGTTCATACAACTCAAAATCCTCATAAACCATGTATGCCAACATAGGTAAAGGATTATACTTTTTACTTGATTCCTTGTTGGGTTTAAGCATAGCTTAGTTGATCCACGTAGTTGAAGATGTAATATACTCTAGCATGGTATAGGAGAGATCTGTAAGTGTAGACGAGACGTTGTATCATAAAATTGTTCTTAGTGATGGTTGTTTGTTAAAAAATCTCCCAAGTAAGAGTAAAGAGTTTATTTATGTATTTTTATACAAATTGAGTTATTCTCTACTATTTGAAAATATCTTTATTCATTGAATCTTACCATCATTGCTTTCATACTAAGTTGAGTTAAGTATTCCCGATTGTGTTGAGTTTTTTTTTACTAAGTTGAGTGGTGTATGTCTTCCTTTCTATAAATTCAAGCCTTGTGTTATGTTGTTGATTTCTCCTTACCTACTTGTACATTTAATATACTGACGTTATTTGTCCTATATCATTTCATGATAGGGATGCACGTGTTCATGATCATCAACTGATACTCTGTTGATCCAATCAAATTAGAGCTACCTTTGGTGGGCGTGCTTGATTTTAGAGGGCTTAACATTTATATAATAGTTTTTGTTAGGATTTCATGGGTCTTGTGTCAACTTCTATCATAGTACGTTAGAGGTTTCATTGAAAGTAGTGTTTTGAAGAGTCTGCTCCATTTCCAATGCTAATGTTTAAGACAGGAGTTACCTTTCTTGTCTAGTTGAATGTATTGAGAATTTTTTTAGTTTATTTATTTGTAAGAAAAATTAGTAAAACTTTACTTTTGAGTTCATATATTGTTAAATACATCTTTCGCTGAGTATTTACCCATGACAAGGCTTCATTCGGGGTGTTCGTACTCCAGGAAGAGATGTTCGAGGTCCTTTAAGGAGATATGTTGATCGTCAAAATAAAGGGATACCCAATGCACCAGAAGTGCAAGCCCAAGGAGAGGTCATTGTTTTAATATTTCAAAGACATCCATTCTAGTTCTGAGCGTCAACAATCGTTAGTAACTATAGTAACCCAACTTAATGAGTTGCAGTCCAGTCCCACAGGGAGTGGTACATGTTTATGATTCAAGAGTAAAGTGTGAATATGTTCAATTCAGCCATAGGAAAAGACATTTATGAATAAAAACATCATTCAAATTAGGGGGATGACACGACTGTCAAATAAAGGATTTTTGTTTCTAATTATCAACTATAACAACAAGAAATAATATGAAATAACAATAATCAAACAGATTATTTGGGGTGTAATTCAATTATAGGCTAATAAAGAGAAATGAGTAATTGGAACGGTTAGAAAATTTATTTAAATTAGTGAATAAGCTAGACTATTGGGGAGGAAAACTTTCTCTCGAATAATTTTCCTCGAATCAAGATGATTTCTTTTGGACATCAACAAGCATGCGAATCAGAACAACCTGCACTTTGATCCATTCACTCTCCCGAGTTAAATATGTGGAAAAGGGTATAAGATTCAGTCCCTCGAGCTGAACTTGTTACAACCCAATACCCACCGACCATCAATAAATAATCTGTCTAAAAACCTCTCTCTATTGACAAGACAAAAAAATGAAGTTAGAACTGCATTTTGAACTACAACTTTTTAAATTAAACCACAATTATTGATTGAAACAACTTTGAAATAATGCTTAAGCTAACATCATGAACTAAATAAGCCCATAATAATATAATCACACCCCATGAATTGGGGCTTTAGATAAGCATCAAAAAGATAAAAATTATTACCAATTCAACTTTCCATCAACATGCTAAGATTATTTTCATCTTTACGAAGATCCAAATTAAAAAACCTCAAAGAACCACAAAAGTGAAAAATCTCAATCCTTCAAAGCTATGGAAAAAACTCCTCACAGCTCAAAACTCTGAAAAATTATATAATTCGACGTCAAAATAAAAGATTATACTAAACGAACTATTCATAAACATATTTGTAGTATCCAAAAATATGACTGCAAAGAGCCATTTGTTATAGTAAGTCGGGCTCCCAATTACACTCCGCGGTCTGTCTTTTTTTCCAATCCATCACCTTTCTTCCTTGGACTTCAGTATCCTCCATGTCTGTCACATCGGGCAATGTAGTCACTGCACCGCAGAAGCACTCAGCGACTTGACGACTGCTCCTTTCTCTTGCCAACTTGGTTCTTTACTACAAGACTGGTATACTAGAATTTTACGCGGTCAAATGGAAACTCGGTGACTCGCCAAACAGAATTGGTGATAACCAGGCATTTTTTGTTCTTTCTTTCAGCTCCCTTTGAACCTTTCTTGCAACTTATTTTGCTTGCGTTGCTCCTCAATCCATAATCCTAAAAATCAAGGATTTAAATTCATCTATTGACACAAAAGAGGCATTGGAGGTCACTAATCATATACACATAGATCCCTAAACGAGTCCAAATCTAGGACTCATCAACACCCCCAACTTTAGTTAGCTTGTCTTCAAGCAAAACTCATGTTTTTCGTTCAAAAAGGATGTCTTAAGTAGTCCTACAGAAAACTCAATAATGAATGCACACAGCAAGAGTCAATTTACTCATGCAAGGATCAATTGTGCAATCAAATATTGAAGTTGTGATTCACCACTATCAAAGATTCTCAAGTCCATAATAATTTGTTCATATGCAAGTTCAATCTCAATAAAGCTACTAAAATGCACTCACACAAAGATAATTTCATATTCCCACTATTGTTCAACAAATTATAGATCCCGAATCACAAACAAATCTCACACTCACAAAGATGAACATATGTATGAATTCATCCATAGGTTTGGCCTGATTTTCCAACCAAAATATGCTTAAACACAATCAAGATCAAAAAGGTCTCTTCAGGGCTTGTAATGGGACTGATATGTAAAGGCATGTCATTAGGCTCAATGGTTGCTATCCTAATGAAATGTTGTATGGACAACACCTGCTTTACTTTTCTTCAACATTCTCATTCATGTTCAAAATTTACCCCACTATTCATTTTCCAGGGAATACTCGACACCCCATTTATTTTGAGCTTTCAAAACTTTATTTCAAAACTTATTCATTCTTTTTCTTTCACTGTTCACTTTCATTTTTTTGTATGGAAGAGTTCCATCTTTCTCAAAATATAGGTAAATTAAAGGGGAACTTTTTGCATTTCATGATGTACCTTCTCTTTTCACCACACCCTTAACTTAGACTTTTGTCCTTAGTTTTCTATTCAAGCAAACCACAATACAAAAGTATTCCATGTGAACGGATAAAGTGAATTCTCACTTTCTAAAGTCTCTACCCATAAAAGGGTAAGGCTCAAAGGGTGTTCAAGCAAGATTCACATATTCACAAGGTAGCCCACAAAAGAGGTATTATGTCAAATTATTTCACTCTTTAAAATGGTTGCCTAAGATCATTTCAAGAGTTTTCTTCACTTATTGAACCAAACCAACAGGGCAATTAAGTTCATCACACATGGTTCACAATAAGTTTATACCACAATAAATTGACACCAATGTCAAACAAGACTCCACACTTTAGCTATTGTGTAATGTTCATAACAATGGACTCAGTTCGATAATAAGCTAGTAACAGCGAGATGCAAAAAATTCACACATTGCCTATGCAACTTCATTTGGCCTCATCGTAGCCGCAAATTCATGTTTGTTTGATAAAAAGCACTATTCAAGTCATCGGTATTGATCATATATGATACTCAAATTTGCACAAGAATATCCACATTCAAACACAATAAAAAGGGTGGCAAAAACTTCTTAGAAGAGTCCAAAAACCATTTACAATTAAACAAGGAGCCACAAGCTCAGATATCCACAGCATAGTGCCAAAACACAATGTATAGCAGAAAACCTAATATATACAAATAAAATATAATTAACACAAGAGGTAGGTATATAAATGCCTCACTCCACCACAAATAAAAAGAAATTTATTTTCAAATGCAATAAAACCCTAAAAGACAATCAAAGGGGATATAGAGGGAGGTAAGGACAAATCATGTCTAAGCAAATGCTCCATTTGTCGGGGCATCAAGGCCTGGTGAAACACTTTGATCTTGGGCATCAGAGCACATAGTTACCTCACAAGTAACGGCTCCAATGGACCGAACCATGGTGGTGTCTCTCAAGTATCACTACAAGAAAAACAGTCTCTAAGGAAGGGAAATATGGTCCTAGAAAGTCAAAATCCGGTCCCAAATAGTCTTTTGAGACGGGAAAAGGCTGGTTCCCACCCGTTCTAAAATGTTTCTTCGCTAAAGGTTAATTGAGACGGGTTCCATTTACTGGTCGCTAAACGTACTTAATGATGGAGTCAAAGCTTGTTGCTAATGTACTTTTAAGGATTACATATCTTGTCCCAAATAAACGATTTTTATCTTAAAAACTAGTATTTTCTGGTCACTAAAACCTTTTGAGACTAGAAACTAACTCGTCTTAGATTACTTTTTATGGACGATCAACTACCTCGTCCTACATTACTTCTTCTTGACGAGCAACCACATCGTCCTAGATTATTTTTCAAGACAAGAAACACCTTGTCCTAGATGAGCCTCTAGGGACAAGAATTCTCATCCTACATGAAACTTTTAGAGACAAGAAACTATCTTGTATTAGATGAACTTCTAGAGACGAACAAAATTTTTGGTCTCTAATTGACCACCAAAGATTATGTATCTTCATTTCACAAAAGTATTATAAGTTCTACCAAAAAATATAAGATGGAAATGATGAATCTCAATAAAAAAAAGCTGATATAAATATAAAAATAGGTAAACATCCCATGGTGTAAGTTTCAATATTGAATTGAAAAAACAAGTTTAGCATATTGACAATATCCCAAGCAAGACTATGATTTCACGTCATAGCACAACTTTCCTAGAAAAATAATAATTTTCCAACATCTTCTAAACTTTAATCTTGACTTGAGATTCATTCTTCACAAAAGAACTCGAAAATTAACCAAGCGATATCCAAAATATCAACAAGCTGCAACAATATAAGAAAAATTGATTAAGAAAACTTTGTTGATATAAATTAACCAAGAATACAGAATATATACCAAAGAACAAATTAAGTGGTGTAAGCTAGTACAAATGAAGAAATTCTTCATCAAGAAGATTTATATTATGTTTTAGGAGAAATAAGTTATTGCAGAATAACTAAACAAGCATAAATATCATTGTTTCAGCTATAAACCAACATGTTATTATTATAGCAAGGAATCAAAAAAGTTACAACTTTTTTCTTCACATCATTATTCCTTGTAGAAACCAACCAATCTTAAAGTGTGTGGCTACAACTGCACGTGCAGAAAATAAAACAAAAAGAAATAACAAAGGAAATAATCTGTTAAGCAATTCAAATGATACAGGTTTAGTGAGTTACTTGATTCTATAAACAAGATCAAGGTGCAACTCAAATTTCTGTTTTGCTGGACATTAGGACGAGAGATTCTGTATATGGATGGAAAACATGATGTACAACAACAACAAATATCCATAATTTATCTAAATAACCCTGATAGTTATGTCAAAGTTCTTCTGACGTCGATAAAAGCCTATTCATAAGGGTTAAGTTGCGGGAACTCTTCACTTTCGATACCGCACCCGTGTCGGGTTCTCCAAACCACTACTTTTAGAGAATCCGACATGCACCCATTGAATTTTTTTAAGAGTCCGAGCAACATAGTATAAGGGATAAGTTTTAAGGGATAAAACTCATTGTTGTATATGGCTAAGATGTTCTTACTGTGAGGCTACAATGTTGTTACTACTTCTTTCCTGCAATTTTTTATCTTAAAATCTTATTCTTAGTGGACAAAGAAAAACTTATATATGATTGACTGTTTATAAGGGCTGAGAGATTTTTGTATATGGTCGAGTATAATGGTTCTTTCGCTTATGTATGCTAGCACACAAGAGAACAATTTCCAAGGAATCTAATTAAAAGTCTAAAAAAAATGCATATCAATTTTTAAAGTTTTATCTAGAGAGAAAAGGACACAAAAATTAAAATAACTGGATATAGCTAGAACATTTCAGATGTGGTAGCTATTACTACAATAGTAGCTGCTAAACCAATAAAACTCAATGCAAATCAGTTTTCCTTTTTCTGTCTAAAAAGAAACGACACAGAAATTAAAATAAATGGAAACTATGTATAAAACAACTCTGTTTTATCAACAAAATCTGCACTACCCTAGTACATGTATAAAGATTCATAATTAGAATTATTGAATGTATCATACACTTCTTGGTAAAATGTTAGGAAGAATCAACGTAAATTATGCAGGAAGGGAGTTGGTCACAGATTTTTTTCCTGCCAACAAAAGTGATAATACTTACTGAACAAAATTAACTTATATACGTGATCAAACAGCCACATTCTAAGAGAGAGAAAAAATCACCAGCAAAGAATTTCAGAAATGAAGAAATTTCTTTAAATTTGATCAATCAACTGATAGTTCAGCCATACACCAAATGCTAAAACGACTATTTTCCAATAGAATTTGGTAAAGTATTACTTACTTGGTCAGATAAAAAGTCAGTGGCCACTTAAATGATACGGGTGATTTCATATGCGGGCTATGCAATTGTTGAGAAGCAACGAATTCTTTCATTTTTCTTATTTATTTCAGCTGATCTTCTATGGTAGACAAGCGATCACTCAACGATTTGTTTTCCTCATTCAAATATTTGTTTTTCTTTTGAGTTGAACGTAGATCAGATAGAATTAAATTTTAGCTCAACAGATTGAAAGTGAATTGATTTTAAATTTCATACCCAGTTTAGTTGTTTGGGAGGCTTGCATAATTTGATGAGTAGAACAAGGGAATTTGATTTGTGTGTTCTCTTTCTCAAGGACCACAGAATTCTTATTGATTGATGTAATATTCTTGACTAGATTCCACATTATTTTCAGAAATCTCTAAGGATGAGCAAAGAGATCCAAGTGTTTGCTCTTGTCCCTTCCTATTGCATTTGGAACCAATAAATCGTATTATCCAATCATTGATATTTATTTCCTATTATATGTGGAATGAATAATACAACTGATTTTTAAAAAACACAGTTGTTTCAAATTCTTTGTTACATGAATAGAAGGCATAGAAACTTTATTAAGTTCTTTTTGTTGTCCCTTCTAAATAGTACTTGGAGAAAAGAAAAATTCACCGATAAATAGATAAAAGATAATATATTGATGAGAGGATATGTATATACTACAAATCTTACATGTTTCTACTTCTTGGATGTATTATTTAACTATATCACTAGATTAAAAAAATAAATTGTTAGATAGAACTTTTCCTTTTAGAGGTTGTTTGGTATGAAGGAAAACATTTTCTGGAAAAATGTTTTCCAATTTTCTCATGTTTGGTTGGGGCAAAAGTTTTGGAAAATGTTTTCCAAATTAACTCATTTTCCTCAAAATTAAGGAAAATGACTTCCCTTCAAAAATTAAGGAAAACATTTTCTAAATCTCTCATCCGATTTCAAATTACATTTTTTTGGGGAAAAACATAAATTTAAAAAAAAATATTTTCAATTTCATAAATTTTTTTGTATTCTAGTAAAAATAAAAGCTGTTCGTCAAAAATATTTTTCATTCATAAATCAAACACTAAAAATCATTTTCAAAAAATGTTTTCTACTCACCAGCCAAACATGAGAAAATAAGTCCAATATCTACTTGTTTTCCAGGAAAACATTTTCTAGGAAAACATTTTCCATGGAAAACATTTTCCTTCGTACCAAACACACCCTTAATGTCAAAGATTTAAGTCCTCGTCCTCGTCCTCCTTCAATTTCCCCGGGAGCAACAAATGAGTATCTGATACTCTTGTTCATAATTGATTTTGTTACTAGTACATTAAGCTATCAAATTTAAAATCAATTATTATTTACAACTTACAATATTTGGATCAGTTTTAATAACTACAGACACTTTCCAGTGTGCTCTGTTAGTATTAAAATGTAAACAATCATTCACTTGTAATTAGTAATAGATTTCTCGAGTCGAATACAAATTCATGTATCTTCTCTCTTAACACTGTCTTAATGCATGACTTGTGAGTGCCTCTGTTTCAGAGTAGATCACAGTTTTCTCTTAAGATTGATCACCTTCGCTTTTGGGATCTTACCATGCCATAAATTTTAATATACTTCAAAAAAAAATTTACCAGGTAATCTCAAAGAAGAAAACTAATTAAAACAAGAAATGTAGCTCGAACTAATAAAATATAGCGAACAAAAAAAAATCTCGCAGAAAATGATGCATAGCTCAAATATAAGTAGACAGAAATTAGAGAACCGACTAGAAGAAAATTTTAAAAATGCTTTAAACGAAGCTATAACTTAATGTTTAGCGCCACAAGAAATCAATCATATTATTTTTTCAACCTTTAAAGAATGCAAGTGTCATCACATGCAAAAAATGTTTTAAAACAGAATCAAAGTGTTGGATGCAAACATAGCTATCACTGTTTCAAACTTTAATGTGCAGCACCACAGGAAATTATTTATATGAGTTCAATTGGTTTTTACATAATTCATCAACTTCAGACCCAAATAAAACTTACTCAATTCTTTAAGGACTGATCCTCTTCATTTTTGGGATCATATCACACTACAAAAATTAATATTCGTTAAGAAAGTGATCAGAAACTAGTCTAACAGAACAAAAGTTCAAGAAAGAAGAGATCTAACTCGAACAATACAAACAACAAACTAATTTTACATATGAAATCAAAAAAGTAATGCAGCTAGAAGAAATTAAATATAGAGAAGAAGAAAAAATCGGGTCCAAAAAAGGAGGCATATGTGAAACATTAACAAATAGAGAACAATTAGCGATTCAGTTTTACAAGAATGGAAAAAATATAGTGCTACTGCTAGAACATATCTTTTTGAAAATCTTGAGTTTTGCATGTTTTGAAACCTAAATGAAATTATCGTTGTTTCTACCCACTATGTACATCATATACAAGAGGTAATTTGCATAAGTTCTATAATACGCTTCATCTTTCATCAGCTCGAGTGAATTTCATCGTAAAAATATGATCGATTCGTTAGGCACATACTACACACTATACTATAAGAAGAAAACAATAAACAATATTCAAATTTTGAGCAGAAAAAAAAAAACATCGCAAAAAAAGATGCGTAGCTGAGATACAAGTACATAGAAATTAAAGAACCATTTAAAACAAGATGCAATAATGTTTTAAATGAACTTGTAACTTAATGTACCTTTCAACTTTTAAGCATTTAAAGAGTCCAAGTTTCATCACATGCAAAGAAAGCTTTAAAGTATCCAAGTTTCAGATGCAAACAAAGTTATCACTCTTGCAACCTTTAATGTGCAATACAACAACAAGTCATATACATTAGTTCTATTGCATTTTACATAGATTATCAATTTTAGACCCAAACAGAACTGTAACTTAATTCTTTAGGGACTGGTCCCCTTCATTTTTGTGATCACATCACAAAACAAAATTATTTTTCTTCAAAAAATGACCAGCAGCTCTTCTAACAGAACAATAGTTCAAAAAAGAAGATATAGAACTCGAACAATACAAAAAACAAATCGACTTCACAATGACATCAAATACCCTTCATTTTTGGGATGTATCACACGAGAAAATTTAATTTTCCTGAAGAGAAAGACCAACATACCGTCTAAAAGAACACTAGCTCAAAAAAGAAGAGATATAACTCAAACACTAAAATAATCAAATTGACTTCACAATGAAATCAAATCCCCTCATTTTTGGGATCACATCACACTACAAAATGTAATTTTGTTTAAGAAAATGATCGGCATCTCGTCTAACAGCACAAAGTAAAAAAAAAAGAGATGTAACTTGAAACAATGCAAAAAACAAATAAACTTCACAATTAAATGAAATCCCTTCATTTTTGTGATCACATCACACTACAAAACATCATTTTTCTTTTAGTAGACGACCAACAACTTGTATAATAGAACAAAAGTTAAAAAAATAAGAGATATAACTCTTACAATACAAAACAAATACAAACTGACTTCACAATGAAATAAAATCCCAGTATTTTGGGGATCATATCACACTACAAACATAATTTCTATAAGAAAACAACCATCAACTCCTCTAACAGAACAAGAGTTAAAAAAACAAGAGATATAACTCGACCAATACAAAAAGCGAAATTGGCTTCACAATGAAATCAAATCAACTCGTATAAGTGAGGAAAACCTCAGATTTGAGTGATTTCAAGATAAAGATTTAGTGGAGATCACTGCTGCACAAAACTCTGCTTCCAACATTCTGAAAAAACACAAAAACCTATGTTGCGTTTTTTGCTAGTTAGGCCGGTGTATTGCCTGAAATCATTGTAAGGGAAGATTATCGTTAGGGAAGATCATTGCTAGGGTTTAAGATTTCACGATTATTTTTTTTATTTTTACTTTTAGAGTTTTGATAGACCAGTAGTACTGATATATTAGGCACCTAATTTTTGTGAAAAAATTTTGTTTTTTTGACATTTCACTTCCCGCCCGTCAATATATATTTATTAAGACCTCTAAATTTGGATTTGGGATCATTTCCTACTTTTTCTAGAGACCAGATTTGGTACCTTCAGAAAAACATACAGAATTAAATACTGAAATAAAATATCATCCCAATACAAGCATCGAGGATGAAAGGAACGTCAAACATTTTTTTACCTTTGTAACCATCTTATGCTCTACAAGGAGCCCCATGATGATGATGCTCCTGTATATTACTGAACCACGGTAGGCCGACTTTGGATGCCGGAGGATGTAGTCAATATGGGAAGGTAAGATGGAGCTACTGATAAATGTTAACCGATTCCAAGCATCCATATTTAGGTCCTTCTTCTTAATTGGGGTCCTTCCTCGATCTACCTCGGGGTGGTATTAGAAGATAAACGTGCAAACTAGCCCTTTTAATCATCTAGGGATTGAGTAATTGGAAAGCTCTCATATACAAATGTAGCACCTAGAGCCCTGTTGAGTGCATTATTAATGTAATAACATCAAGAACATACTTCCTTTTCTTTGTCCATGGTACACTTCACTGTCCTGAAAGTAGTTCCTTATTTGTTCCTTGGGTAACGAAATCTTCACAAGTTGTGTAGAATTCCCGGACCCATGAAGGAATATAGGGGACTTGCAGCTAGGTGAACTGCTCCAATGGGAAGAATTAGAGTGTGTCCCTTAACGCAGAGTATCTACCCACTAAACCCTCTATAGATAGATGTTTGTCCGCTAAACTGGTACGCAACCCATCGACTCTTCCACTTTTGAGAAGCCTAGATGAAGGCGCATGGACTAGTGGCAATAGAGCGACTAGTGGTTTTGGAGCTAGCATTGTATGTGCTCGAGTAGAACTACATGTTGGGTCTAGCTGAGTTAGAAAGAGACCTCGCACAAATCTTTGCCCACCGGGAGTGTAATGACTGATCATCATTTGGGTCGAAGAACACATATTAGGAGTCAAAGGACTCTCGCTCGTTGTCGGAGGTGTGCTCTGGAACCTCACTCATGGGCTTCTTTTCCTTGCCCTTTACTACCTATGGAGACTGTCTGCTGCCTTTTTAAAAGGATTGGCTCCTCCTTAATTTATAACTATTCCTCGTGTTCTTTCATAGGGCGACATGTTAAGGTTTGTTCTATCCATATATACAAAAACAACAAAAAGAGTTATATTCATTTAGAGAAAAGCTAACGAAAGTTGTTGCAAATAGACTAGACAAGCGGTCGGCAAGTTGCCGAATCACTTTGTTGAGCAAGATCGAGCTCGTCAAATAGATTGGCTAAAAATTTCTGAGAAAAATTTTAAATTCGATAATGGGAAGGGCATTTTAGTGAATAACTTACACCATTTAGCGAGCACGGAGTAGACCACCAAAAGTTATATTGTATTTTAGTTGTTAGGGGCGTAGAAAAGGCAATTAAGAAAGACTTTTGGTGAGTCGCTTAGTAAATTTGGTAAACTCATCCAAACTCCATTTTAGCATGAAATTAAAGGTGATCAAGGGGGATTATATGAACTACCGAGTGGATCAACGAGTTCGACCCAACTCACCAAATCGCCGAACGTGCCTACTTTCAACTTCAACTTCCAAATGCAACAACACAACCCCCGAAAATTAAATTAAAGCATGCACTATACCTAATTATTTAACACCCCAAAAAATGAACTAGGTTAAAGTAGAAGCTAACGTTCGTTTCATGTGTTGGTATGTTGCAAAAATGATAAATATAAGTGTTAGAGGTTAGTTTGAAGGGTTTCGAAGAGTTTAGAAGTGAAACGTTCAAGATGTTCGAAAGTTAGCCTTGGCGTTTACTAGTGTGTTCTACTGTGCCTTTGCATGTTTTATGTGTTTTTGGGAGTTAAAATTGATAGGATATGTTCCTAACATCTAGATAAACACTTTTAGTGTCGAATTTTCTAGGCACGAGTCCGCAAGGACCACATAAAGGGTCATTGAGGAGGACCCAAACTTCTGCATGAAACTTCCAAAAAAGCAATCCCAAACTACGAGATAAAACCACGCTTTGTGGTCTTATTTACGCTGCGTCAATTGGGGGCGTAGCCCCAAACTTAGTGTCGGACCTAACCCCCCCTTGTAGGAGTCTCTGATCAATACCACGGACCAGCAGGATGGTCTGTTGGTTGATCAATGTCTCCATCGAATGGAACGTCGAATAACACATGTAATTTCTGCAGGTGGCTCGGCCATAGTTGAGGTATTGTAATAAATTCACCTAGGGTCTTAATTAAGGTATGCATGTTTTTTCTTAGTCTTTTATGGTATATTAAGTTAGTTAAGACTCTAACCCCTAGACTTAAACCTCATTATTCGAAAAAAAGAACCTCAAGATCAAAAGAGTTCTCTCAAGATTCCACTAAGCCTACGCGCAAGGTTGAATCTAGGAGATTCATTTATCCATTGATTCTCCATCAATATCGTGGATTATCTTCAATTGAGGTATGGTTTATAATCCTTGAACCTTCTTCAATACAAGGAATCAAAGTCCAAAGGGTTTTCTATGACTTTCTAAAACTATGCACATCTATTTTTAATTGTGGTCATGGATTCTTGAATGAAACATTAAAATCAATGTTTTATGGTATAATTGATTTTAATTGAATGTTTTAATACCAAAAACTCTACAAACCCATGCTATATATGATTTCCAATTTTTGGCTCAAATGTTGGTGAATTGATCTTGGCTTTATCCTAGTGAATTCATGTGTAGATTTATTGGGCTATTGATTTATTTATAGATCATGAATAAATTGCCTATAACCTTCCTTATAATGATGATATTCATATTCTGTGTTGTTGGATCATTAATATGTGTTGATTATTTAGTGAGTATTGTGTATATAGATATTGGTAAGAGCCTTTGTAAATTGAATTGATTGAGAAGGATAAAGAATGGTGATAATGATGATAAAAAGGTGGTTAGTTGACCTAACCTATATATATTGTGTTGAATTGATATTTAATTGTATTGATTGGTATGGTCGACATATGATTGCGGTGTTTATGTGTTATAATTTTTGTGAACGTGACCTTGTCGGCATTCTTATGTGAATTTTTTTATTATCATGTTATAGCTTGTATCGATGAACAATGTAAAGGATAATAATGTGTATGCATGTATGTGAGGTGAAAGTATGATTCTCTCTAATTGGTTATATTTGACTATGATAGACTATTAACATCTCTATGTGTGTGTGTAGGGTATCTTGTTAGGTATACTTACTTGTCTCTATATGGTAACTTAATGTTATTGAATATGAGATATGATGAGGTGTTTTCTCTATTGGTAGATTTAAGTCCCTCTATTATATACATTACAGTTATGTGAATGTGATGCGCTTGACTTAGTAGGTTTAAGTACCTTTGTCATGTATGTGTATAAATGGAGGATGAATGGAAGTCTAGGATCGGTACACCTAAGATGGTGACTTTGTAAGGACGAAATTATAAGACTTTGAACATGTAAAGAAGGTAAATAACATGGAAACATAAATAAATAAATGAAGGTAAATATAAACCTTGAACTGTAAGACCTTAATGGTATCCTTTTTTAGTGGAATGATGGACTTAGGGATAGCTTTGTGGAAACGACATGAAACCATCCTTAATGAAGCAATAGGATCTATCCTTTTATACCTTGAGTGGAAGTCCTATTGGAACATCCTTTGTAGGGGTATCATGATTTGGTAAGAGTAAGAAATGATTACTTTTCATGTGCCTTTATGTGAATGAACTTACTCTACAATAACAAGGAAAAGTACCGAGTGAATATGCTTGTGGTAGTGACTCTTCTTAAGTTGAGACGAAAGTACAAAGAAACCCTTGATATTTGTTAAACATGTACAAACATGGGACGTGTCCTAGTTCTACCCTTGGAAAGTACAACACCCTCCACGGAGTATGGTAGACATAAGATTCCATACCTAGCTAGTGTGGTTAATGTTGGCTTATGCCTATTTTTATTATGTGGGATGCATTCTAGTATTGGAAAAGTTCTAGAATGTGTAGGTAGTGGAATGGAATGCAATCTATATATGGCACGAGTAGACTTTAAAGATGCTAGAGTGAGGTTCCCTAGGTCCTCCAAGACAATTATGTGAAGTCCTCTAATTGATGAATGTCTCTTAAATGTCTTAATGAATAGTGTTGACTTAGTTGATGTATAATTAATGCAAAGGTTCTTATCTAGAGAAGCTTTGAGTATTGCTTAGATTGGCTTGAAGAGGGTGTATGAGCGGTCTCATATGTCTTACTTAGGTGACTCTTAGAATATCTTTAGGTAGGAAGTTAAATTATGAAAAGGGTATAAGCCTACCTTGGGAAGTCTTGAGGATCACTTAGGTGTGTGTGAAGGGGTTGTATGGGTGGACACTTCATATCTTACTTTAGTGGGTATTAAGATAACCTTTGGTGGGAAGTCTATATGATTGAATGGTTTCTATGTGATGATAGCTGTATATTGGAGATTACTTCAAGTATGTCTTATATGTGTATGTCGTCTTGAAAGTTGTTATTATACTTCTTTTATGAGATTTAAATAAAAAGAGCATGAAAACCATATTATAAAGTACAGGTCTATGTTAGCATGGTATTATTCATGTCACCATACTTGTTGTATTTATTGAATAAATTCGATATGTTTTTATTCGACATGTGTAGATGGCAAGTGAAGATTCTCTTAGAAGAAAATCTTAGGAATTTAATTCTCTCAAAAAAACTTCGTATTTCCTCATTTAATTCGAGGACATAGTTATGTTTAGTTTTTCTTTTTCAAAAGACATTGTAATAAATTTTGGTTTTCCCTTTTATTGATGTATGGCTGTTACCCTAACTTTTATACGTCTCTAAGATGGCTATGATGAGACTTACTCTATCATATGTTTTAATAAAATAGTTTGACTATTGTTGTTAAAAAGTTTTAATTTCGCACTATTTTTCATATATATATCAATGAATGATGCCTAGTGACTTGTATAAGACCTCTGAGTGGTCGAGTACGTATTTTGGCGACTTAAGGATGCCCTAACTTTTAGGGTGTATTTTTGGTCGTGATATAATTGGTATCAAAGAATAAGGTTATGATGTAGTTCTCAGGATTCAAAGTCTCATAAAATCCACGTCTAGTAGAGTCTTGTTTATCGGTGGTTAGTCGCGACACTTTTATGAGCTAGTGGCTATAGGACGATAGAAGTTTCCCTTTCTTTATTACTCTTTTGTCGTTCCATATATTTGAGGTTAGAAGTGTCTTTTCCTAATCTCTTCTTTTGCTTTTATAGGATATGCGAGACTGACATCCGCAAGGAGAGTTAATGAGGAAGTAGTCAATAAGGAAGTTCCTCCCCTAGGTGGACGAGTTCTACAAGGTATTCAAGTTCTTCAAGGTTAACAAGTCCCTATAGTTTATCAAGGGAATGAGTTGTTTCTCCCAGTCATGACTAATGGGGATATTATTGAGTCTTTCTTTGCGCTCTTCAGAACCTTGACAACTCAAGTAAATCGTGAAGTTTTGCCTAGGATGAATGTTCTTGAGGGTTCCATGACCTCTAGATTGAGATACTTTATGACGCTTAATCCTCATATATTCCTTGTCTCTAAGGTAGGAGAAGATCCCCATGAGTTTTTTTATGGTGTCTATAGGTGTTGAGTGTTATGGAGATAACTTCTAGGGAGAAGGCAGCGTTTGCTTCATACAAATTGAGGGAAGTTGCTCAAGAATTGTAAACTCAATGGAAAGATAATAGGATGGTTTATTCAGGTCCATAGAATGGGAAGAGTTAATGGAAGACTTCATACGAAAGTATTTTCCCCGTGAGAAGAGGGAGGTGAGCGTTGAGGAGCTTATAAACGTTAGACAAGGTAATATGGGTATTGAAGAGTATTTTTTGAATTTTACCTTATTGTTAAAGTATGCTCCATATTTGGTATCTAACCCTAGAGATGAGATGAGTAGGTTTGTGACCTGTGGTGTCGGCCTTGTGAAAGACGAGTTTTGTGACATGAACCTATCTATCCTTATGGTGTATGCAAAATCCATTGAATAGTCCACGCTTTGTAGGATTTCATTTTATTTAAGAGGGGTATATCCGATGAGCAAAAAAAACCTAGGCTTAAGAAGAGGGCTCTAATTCAAGATTGGTCTAGTGCTCCTAAGGTTAAGTATGAGAGAGGTGGTAGTTCTCAAAGTGATAAGCCTACTTGCTCCACTTGTGTGAAGAAACACTTAAGGAAGTGTCTAGACGTAATTAATGGGTAATTTAGTTGTTGTACGGATGATAATAAGGTGAGAGATTATCCTACTATTGCGGCTATTGGAAGAGAGGCCAAGAAAGTTCATTCTAAAGCTTAGTATGTTTGTGCACCAAAGAGCAATGATTTCTGTTGCCTCCAAGCTAGAGTAAATTTGGATGAAGATACCGATAAGTTATAGTTTAATCTCATAAGTTGTGAAGATTTCCTTCAAAGTGGGAGTATGGTGAATAGTTGGGTTGTGGATTGTTGTCCCTTCTCTTTTATTCTTATCAAGCTTGAGAGTTTAGATTTTTATAGTAGCATGTTGCATGTGTTTAGGAGTCTAAGTGAAAATGAGTTTCATTGATCTCCTTGCATTGTGCATATATTTTTATGAGTTATGGTAAAGTGAGTTTATATGAATTTCTCTCTCATACTTTCATGCCTTTATAATAAATTCGTTAAATGTTGCATTACTGAATTATTAAGTATGTTTTACAGTAAGGTGTTTGAAAATGTTGCATAATTGTGTTTTCATGACAGTTGGCATTTTGTGCTTAGAAATTATGTAGATGAGAATTATATTATATGGAGAAGTAAGTTCCTCCTATATTAAATGAAAAGGAAGAGTCGTATTGCATGATAAGTTGTAGATGTTGTTCCTACTTTCTTGTTGTTTTTTGAGTCTTTTGATCTTTTGGAGTTCATGATCCTCCTATCTTTGTATTTTGTATATGGTGTGTTATGGTTATGAGCTTCTAGTCTTGTGTATTTATCGCTTGAATGTGTTGAAAGTATTTTATTGTCATTCGAGGATGAATCTTGTCCTTGTGGGGGAGAATGTAACACCCCTAAAAATGAATTAGGTTAAACTAGAGCCTGACATGTGTTTCATGAGTTGGTAAAGTGTAAATTGATGAATATAAGTGTTAGAAGTATGTTTGAAGGGTTTGGAAGAGTCTGGAAGTGAAATGTCCAAGACGTTTGAAAGTTAGCCTTGGTATGTACTAGTGTGTTATAGTATGTCCTTCCATATTTTACGTGTTGTTTAGAGTTCATATTGATAGAAGAGGTTCTTAAAATCTACATGAACGTGTTGATCGTTGAAAATTCCGGGCACAGCTCTCTGAGGACCACCCTAAGGGTCCTTGACGAGGACTCAAACTTTGGCATGAAGCTTCCAAAAATTAGTCCCAAATAACGAGATCAAACCACGCTCCGTAGTCTGGTGTATGATCCGTCGCTTGGGGGATTTGGCTCACATTTAGTTGTGGGAGATTATCTCCCCTTTGACGAATCTCTGATCAAAACCATGGACCAGCAGGACGGCCCATTGGTTAGATCAACGCTCCGTCGACTAGAATGTCGATTGATCCCTGCAATTTTCTGTAGGTGTCTTGGTCAAGCTTGGGTTATTTCGGGAAATTCACCTTAGGGTCCTAATTCAGTCATGGACGGTATTTTGGGTCATTTATGATATATTAAGTTAGTTAAGACTCTAAACCCTAGATTTATACCTCATTAATAAAAAACAAATCCCCAAGATCAAAAGAGTTTTCTCTAGACTCCATTGAAGCTAGGAGCAAGGTTGAAGCTAGGAGCTTCATTTCTCTATCAATTTCGTGGATTATTTCAAATTGAGGTATGTTGTTTCATCACTGAACCTTCTTCCTTTCAAGAAATCAAATTCCAAAGGCTTTTCTAAGACATTCTAAAACTATGAACTTCAATTTTGAATTGTGGCCATGGGTTAATGCATGAAAGGATTTGAATTAATGTTTTATGATATAATTGATGTTAATTGAATGTTTTATGATCATAAATTATATGAACCCATGAATTATATGAATTTCTATTTTTTGACTTGTATGTGGGTGAATTGGTCATGGCTTGATCTTAGTGAATTCATGTGTATATTTGTATTGCGCTATTGAATAGTGTACATATCATGATATAATTGTATATAACATCGCTTATAATGATGATAATCAAATTGTATGTTGTTGGATCATTCATATGTGTTGATTATTTGCTTAGTATTGTGTATATTGCTATTGGTAAGAGCCTATGTAAAGTGAATTGATTGACAAGGCTAAGAAATGGTGATGGAAAGGTGGTTACTTGACCTAATCTCTCTATATTGTGTGGAATTGATATTGAATTGTATTGGTTGGTATGATCCTCTTATGGTGACATTATGTGCTATAGTTATTATGGATATGTCCTTGTAGGCATTGTTATGTGAATTGTGTTAATATCATGTTATAGCTTGTATAGATGAACAATGTGAAGGACGACAATGTGTATGTGTGTATGTGAGGTGAAAGAACGAGTCTTTCTAATTGGCTATGTGTGATTATGATAGAATATGATAATATCACTAGGTGTGTTGGTAGGGAATCTTTTTAGGTAGACTTAGTTGTTCCTATATGGTACGTGAATGTTATTGAATATGTGATATGATGAGGTGGTGTTTTGTTTGGTAGACGTAGGTCCCTCTATTGTATACATGAAAATTATATGAATGAGATGATTTTTACTTAGTAGGCTTATGACACTTTTTCATGTATGTGTAAGAATGGATGATGAATGAAAGTCTAGGATCGGTAGACCTAAGATTGTGCTCTTCTAAGGATGACTAATATAAGATCTTGAACATGTAAAGTAGGCCAAGAACATGGAACCTTGAATGTAGAAATGACGGTAAATATGAACCTTTAAATGGAAGCCCTTAATGATATCCTTTCTGAGTGGAATGATGGACATAGGGATAGGTTAGCTGAAACGGCATGAAATTATATCTAAGGAAGTCATACGATATATCCTTGTATACCTTGAGTGGTAGCCCTAGTGGACAATCCTTCTTAGGGGTATTATTATTTGGTAGACTAAAAAATCAAACCTTTTCATATGCCTTTATGTGAATGAACTTACTCTATGAGAACAAGGCAAAGCATCGAGTGAATATGGTTTTTGTAGTTGCTCTACTTAAGATTAGATTAAACTACAAAGAAACCCTTGATATTCATTAACCATGTGCAAACATGGGATGTGTCCTATTTCTACCCTTTGCTAGGACACCCTCCATGGAGTATGGTAGACTTGGATTCCATACTTAGACAAAGTGGTCTATGTCGCTTTATGCTATTCTCATTATGTGGGATGCATTCTAGTATTGGAGAAGTTCTACAACATTAAGGTAGTGGCATGGGCCTCTATCTATACTTGGAAAAAGTAGTCTTTGCATATTCGAGGGTGAGGTTCCCTAGGTCCTCAAAGACCATTTTGTGAAGTCCTCTAAATGATGAATATATCTTAAATATCTTAATGAATAATGTTGATTTAGTTTGTGTATGATTAATGAAAAGTGTTTTACCTAGAGTAGATTTGATAATTTCTTAGGTAGGCTTCAAGAGGGTGTATGGGGGGTCTATTTATGTCTTACTTAGATGAGTCTTAGAGTATCTTTAGGTAGGATATTAAATGATTAAAAGGTAATAATATTACCTTGGGAAGTCTTGAGGGTCACTTAGGTGCGTGTGAAGGTGTTGTATGGGCGGCCACTTCATATCACACTTGAGTGGGTCTTAGGATAACCTTTGGTGGGAGGTCTATTTTCTTGCATGGTTTCTAAGTGATAATAGTTGTATGTGGTGTATTACTTGAAATGTCTCTTGTATGTTTATATTGTGTTGAGAGTGGTTCTTATATTTGTTTTTGAGATTTACATTAAAAGAGCATGAAAAACATATTATAAAGTAAATATCTCTTTTAGCATGGTCTTATATGTGTATGGTTGTACTAATTCCATATATTGTTTATTCTTCATGTGTAGGTTGCAAGTGAGGAGTCTCTTAGAAGAAAAGCTTGGGAATAACATTCTCTCTAGAAGACTTGGTATGTCCTCATTTGATTCGAGGACATAGTTATTTTTAGTTTTCTTTTCAAAAGACATTGTAATAAACTTTGGTTTTCCATTTTATTGATGTATGGGCAGTGAACCTAAGATTTAGACGTGTGTAAAATGGCTATCACGAGACTTAGTCTTTCATGTGTTTCCGCAAAAGAGTTTGACTATTATTGTAATTTTTTTTTTAATTTCGCACTACTACTAATATATATATATATATATATATA
>NC_028645.1:42807401-42900817 GCF_001406875.1 Solanum pennellii | reverse complement strand
TACGTTTATAAGTGTTGCCTTATCAGCTACACTTTGAAGCGTGGACTTTGATACCATATTTCCCACACTTATCAAGTGTTTCCTTTTCTATCTAATGTATGACAACACTTTGAAGTGTTGTCCTTGCTCAAGTGCATACACAATTTACAGTCCTATGCCACAATTTCTAATTAAAATCCTCCAATATTATATTGCAATAAATAATCTCTAGCGCTAATAAGTAATTCAAATTTATAGATTTCCCATAAAGTACTTCAAAAGATACTATGTGTTGTGTACATACCCATACTTATACATCAATATTCTAAATGTGTACACAATAAATCAAATATGTATTTAAACTCTTACAATAGTTCAAAAACTCTTCATCATCCACTTCAAATTTGATCACCTCCATTTCCCTACACAAATAAGATATTGGCAGTTATATAGAAGAGGTAAGAAGTTCAGATTGCAACAATATAGAGAGGCAAGAAATCCAGCAGTTACAGAAAATTAGATTGCATCTTTTGATGTTAAAAATAGATGCGTACTTGTCTTTTGATGTTCAAAGTATATGTTCTTCCCTTAGGTGTCTAGAATTCCAAATGAGTTCAACAACAATGAATAATTGCATTAGGGTTCAAACTTCATAAGAAACAATATAAAATATTTGGTGTTATACAATAACCATGATGCACGCAAACTAACACGAACACTAAAGAAAAAAGGAATTAATGAGGAGACACAAACAATTAGATTCTCCTAATAATTATTACTTTATTTGTTTGTAGTTATGGAAGCATGCCTTCTACTAGGATGTAATTTGATAAATGTAACATGCATACTCCAGATATTACTAACCTTAGTTATACAAGTTCCGACATACAGTCAAATAAAATAAACGTAAGCTAGAATTACAGCTTCATGGGTAATGAAGAGAGCAGAAGAAGAAACTTGCAAGTATGGGACGACGGAGTCCACGACGGCCCGTCATGACCACGACGGCCCGTCATGACCACGACGTCCCATCGCGAGGTCCAAGACGACCCGTCATGACCACGACGTCCCGTCGCGAGGTCCGTCAACCCAGCCGTAATACAGCGTAGGATAATTTTTTGAAATTTTCAATAGTAGAGGGGCAAGTACTGACCCTTCCCCTTTTCAGTAACAATCATAAAAGTGAAGTAGAGAGACCAAGTAAGAAAAAAATAAAATGAAGCCCAATATCAACACAACATAAATGTATTTTTCACAAGCAAATTCAATGGCATCTTGTGTAATCCAGCAAGTCACTGTTATCAAGGACTGTGAACTTGGATATCATAAGTAATTAACCAAAGTAAATATATAATACTAACTTGATTTTGAATCCCTGCATACCAGTCCATACCATATAACAGAGATGAAACCGAACAACAAAAATTGAATCGAACCCAACAAACCGATGCAGGCTCTGAGTGGTGTTTGATTTAAATCAACTTAGAGTATACAAAAACCAGCACATGTATTCCAACAAAAGCTCCAGCAACTATAATGATCTTTTTTTCATGATCAAACTAATAACCAACAAGAAACAGAAAACCACCTTCACAATTGGATACATCAATAAAGGAAATACATCAACAAACAAAATAAAGGATGATTTGAATAAAGAACAACTAGAAAAAATCGAGGAAAATACAGTCGAGACGTTCGAGAAGAGAGAAAGAGAGAGAAAAGGCTTAAGTAACAAATAAAAGACCTCAACTATCACCAACCAAATATACAATAAAAGACGCAGCAACAAGCCAAAAACAAAAAAAAGAGAAAAAATACATTAATAAGTTGATTCTGCCAATGCTGTGAAAATAAGTCGATGTTTAGTAACAGAAGGAAGTTAGCATCTGAGATTTTAAGCAAACAATACAGACGATTCCAACTGACTTTCATTTTATTGACGAATTGATATGCAAAACAAGCGAACAGTACAGACGATTCAAAAAATAAAACAAGGACTACAACTAAGGAAACTTGTACAAAATAAATGAAAACTAGAGGAAATTTAATCACCTAAATGGGTTATCATTATTTGGGAAATACAAACAGAAAGAAACTGACTTCCTACTTGACACGAGGTATCAAAATTAGTGATTCACAAAATTACGAGCGCAAATAAATAAAGATGTAAATTCAAAAATAGCATGCTCAACCACTGTCCGAACAAGGATAAAAATCTCACAAAACTAAACATGAACTTTAAACTGAAATTATCTCAATATTGACATTAGCGACAGATACATTGAAAACCACAAAAGAGAAGATAGAGAATGTCATCTTTAAGTTGATTAAACACGGACTTAAAGATCTAAATTTAGATGAGATAGAAAACCAAGCCTATCTCTTATCAAGCCGACTAATCTAGGAAGTAAATCAACCATGAAATGATGCAACAACATGGCATGAAACAAAGTTCTAATCCATTTGAAAATGATTTCTAGGAGAAAATGAAATGTCATAGCTTGTATTTCCAAAACATAGAGAATTATATAAATTGGCGGGCGGGTACACAACATTCATTACATGTATGGTTCGCAAAAAATAGTTAAAAGAAATGATTGAACTATAGCACACAAGAGAACCTCATGAAACTAGATTGAGATGAAGACTGGAGGAGATGCAATGATCTGCTTAGCTTTGCGAGTGAAGGACTAGCATAGTGAGTGACAGAATGTCTATCAATGAAGATACCCGCATGAAAAAACAAGAAAATAATCTTTGTTTGTCCTATGCTATAGAATTCCAAATAGAACAAGAACACAAGCAGTAATCAATTAAGATTTTCCCCAATAGAAGACAAGTTGGAAAAGTGATCTATTAAGAATCAAATCTCAATAAACAATTTTATATAAGTGTATAAACCATGTTGAATCAGTGTATTGAAAAACTAGTATAAACCATGTTAAATCGGTGTATTGAAAAACTAGACCACTGTTCCTACCATTCAAGTCTTTTATTGAATTTTGCACCTCCTGCACAAGCATTCCAAAAGAAAGGATAAAAAGGTTGACATGGTTTATAGAAAAGCGCAAGATAGGCACTACTAATTTTTTCTTTTCCTATATTGGATGGAATGCACATGAGAAGAAGCTTTATATCAGAGGGTTGATCAAAGACAACTTAGTACCTGCTCATTACGGAAGGAAACAAATCCAAATCTTCTTGAACAGACTGATTTTTGATACCACACAACGTTATTAAGTTCCTTTCAAACTTCTATATTCAATTTGAGATGCAACAAATCTCAGCTACTGGAACACACACCTTAAAGACCAATAGTAAATAGTGAACCTTGAGGATATACTTTTACTAACTACTTGCACAATTTGCAGGTACAGAAGACACAAACAAAATAATTCAGAAATTTGTGCATAAGAAACGCAATAGAGGTACAACGCAATACAAACACAAAGATATATACTTACAGTCTCAAATACTTCGAGTATTAATTCGCTCTTTCTCGTCTACTCGAGATTCCTAGGGATAACTTTGACGTTCAGATTTTCAAAACTTTCTTCCCCTACTTTGGAATTTCAACTGTAAGAACCCCCAAATTAATCAATTCCTTCTAAATACAAAACAAAAATTCAATCAATTGACAAGAAGATTGTTTTAGTGCTAGATTATTAGTAGAAAATAAGAAGGAAACTCAAATGTACATAATTTGTACGTACACTTGACAAAATCGGTATCGGAGAAATCTTCCGCTAAGCTCTTAAGATTTTCATATTCCACTCTTTAGTTCTTCGAACCTCAATTCTTCTATCCTTAGTTCTTAAGCTTCAGCATTTCATCCCTTTGAGAAAATCATGTTCTAGAGAAGACAATCTTCAGCTCAGATATTTATCAGTACTTCAGTTAACCTAAGTTCTTCAGCTCAGCTACGTTCTTCAGCTCAGCTACGTTCTTCAGCTTGTTCTCTTCGATCTTCACTTCAGCTACGTTCTTCAGCTACTCTTTAGAAATGAAATGTTTTTAGAAATTTTTAGAAGACCCTGTTCCATGAAAGAAGAAAGAGAGAGAAGTTTTTGGAAATGTTTTATTAATAATCTTTTTGGCCAATAAAATATGGGAGGGAGAGTTGAAAATGTTGGAGGGAATATAAAATTTTAGTGAAAAATTTAGGCCACACTTGTAATGTGTGGTTTTTACAATTGTAAAAAATAGGACACTTTAAAAATGTGGTCATATATGTAAATAGATGTTGGCATTTATTTCATATTATGACAACGCTTATAAAGTGTAACCAATACCATTAAAGAGTACGCTTTACAAGTGTTGCCAATATTGTCGTTGCCAAAAGTTAAAAATTTAGGCTACATTTTAAAAGTGTTCCCAAAAATATTTTAGGCAACACTTTTTAAGTGTTGCTCAGATTTAGTGTGGCCGTAGGCATAAAATGGTGTAGTGTTGGTACAAAGCATAAGTGTAACACTTTGAAATTATAAGACGTATTCTAGAGGCTAACATAGGTTTCAATAGGTTTACACAGTTTGTTAAGGTCTATTTTAATGAATATGAGTCGTTTAGGAAGTTTAGAAATCAAAACGTCAAAAAATGTGCATGACGTCCGGAAACTAGTCCAAGGAGGAGCTAGCGTGTCTTCGCCTATTGAACTAGGTTTTATGAGTCAGAAAATAATCAAAATTTGTGGAACGGTGTCTAACAAGTATTAGAGTTTATTTGTGGTCGAAATGTCCGGGAACAACTCCCCAAGAACAAAATAAGGGGCCTTGAGGAGGACTCTTGCAAAAGTGACTAAAACCTGTCAATAGATAGTGTCACGAACGGATGCCACAGATGGCTCGTGGTCCAATCGACGGGGCGTCGATTTCCTCCTTCGGTGGAAACTTAGCCAAATTCATGAAGGGACTGTTTTGAAGTGCCTCTGAACTAAACGACGGACCAACAAGACGGTTGGTCCTTGGCATGTCGATTGACACATGAAGCGTCGACGTGGTCTCGTCTGTAAGACCATTGTTTTTGCTACTCATTTTAATTTAGGTTGGCTTAGTTAATTAAGTGGTTAGTAGGTTAATTAGACTTTAGGGGAGTTCTAACTAATTTAGTTAATGACCTATATAAAAAACCTAAACTAGTTCAACTAACCTAACCCCTCATAATTCCCAAACCCAAAACTCTCTTCCTTCTCTCTTCTTTCTCTCTCTAGTTGAAGAACTCCATAAAAGACAAGGTCAAGGTGGTTTTTAAGGCTGCAAATATCATTTTCCTCCATCAATATTCATAAAAAATTAAGGTATGGGATTCCTTTCACCTTTGAGATCTCTTTTCTAAAAGGATTCCTTCAAATTGATTTCAAAAGTTGAGTTTTCTAAGGGGTCTCTTCCAATATCAAAATTGATCTTGTGAATTGATATGTTTATGATTTCTTTTGGATATTACGAATAGATTAACATTTATTTTAACTTAATTGTATTATTTCTTGATGTATTGGTCTAGTTTGTAGAAGATGACCTATTCCCCTTAACTCGAGGTCATGATTTTGATGAATTCTGTAATGTTGGTTCAATAGAATTGGTTATTGGTTGAATTACTACTAGATGATGATATTGTATAAATAAATAAAAAATTAGGGTGATTTATAGTCCTATCATGCTAGTTCTGGAGTAATTGATCTAGATTGTGACTTTGTATTAAGTCAAATGTCTTAAGCTATGAACTAGTGATGTATTGTGTTGTAGTGATTTAGATAGCCTTTTTATCATATTGGTTACTATTATGTGATGATATTACACTCTTTTGGTTGAGTTAAGGGTTGATGGTAAGACCTTCATGATAGATTATGAAGAAGACTTGGTAAGTCTTGTGATCGCAATCTTTACTTCAATCATCGTTACTTGTTGTTAAGTGATGATCTTGTATTGAAGTATGACTTGTGTTAGGATTTATAGGGTTGGTATGATGTTTAGTTTAAAAGTCTTGACTATTGTTTGTGAGGTGTTGGATAATATCTAAATGTTATAAGGATGGTGATAACTTACTACTGTTGCTTATCATGATGTGAATATGTTAATAATGAAAAGACAATACTCATGTAATCCTTATGAGCTATGATGATTATGATGTTTATAAAAGGGTTAGACCCTATGACCTACATTAAGCTATGATGATTAATAAAGACATTAAAGACATTTCAAAAAGGGACTCTAGCTTAGCACCGAGTTAAATAGAGTGAGGAGTGTCCCTTGCCACATAGGGAAGGTAGGATCACTAATGTACTCTAGATATTGGAGACTCAAATGCATGTAGCATAAGGAGGGTCCCAACTATACCTCCTAGTTCATAAACTATTTTTCCGATATAGGAATACTAGCTAGTGGATCTACGTAGTTGCTATGTTCATATTTTGGTACTACCTTTGCAAGTAGTCCGCCTTCTTTCAGTGTAGGGTTCCATGACACCGGATTCCACATTAGCTCATGTGGTCTATGACGGTTAAGGAAAGATGTTCCCAAAACGTAAAATTAACTAAAGGAATGAACTCTAACAAAGATTACCTAAGGGGTTTAACTTAGTCTAGGTAGTGGTATGGGACTCTACCTATACATTGCACTTGTTAGTCGTGAGGGAAATTTTAGGAGGATGTTCTTATTTATGTATATGCTTATAAATGTAAATGATATGTATATTATGATATTACATGTTTAAGACACTATGTGATGTTGATTACTCTTACAAACATGTACTTGCTCTCGATTTCTAAAGTATGATATTATGTACTCTTAATGTTATGTTATGTGAAGTTTGACATTAGTTATGGTTCTTGCTAGGTTTACTTGATTAACTAAGCTTATTGGGCTTTGCTTAGTCATTGCACAAGTGTACTTAAAAAGTATCATGAGTAATGGTCTTGTTTTGTTTATGTTGAAATGTATTCTTATTCATGCTTGTTTAAGTTATAACATGATGATAGGGTGGTCTTGATTATATAAGCAAGTATGTTAAATGCTCATCAATTTTACTTGGCTTTGTATTTTTGGTCATGTGATGTACATACCTATGACTTAATGACTATGTCTTATTTATTTGTATGGTCTTCTTGTATGTGCGTAAAGTTCTGCAAATGAAATTGCATACTTTAATGAAATGTCCCTTTTTAGCATGATTTAATGATATGTGTGAATATGGTCTCATACTTTGTACAAGTGGTGTACTAACCCCATTTCTTCCTTTTTACCAATATTTTAGGTTCCGGTCGTTGAAGAGCTTTTGAGAAGACTTTGAAAAAGACATGAAATTCTCAATCATCCATGTAGGGTAGGTCCTAAATTTATGAGGGCAATGCCACTATCAAGCTTATGAAGTTGTTTAGTTTTCAGCCTCTTATGTTTATTTCCTTTTCATTTAAGTTGATGTATGGGCTAGGCAAAAATTGTTATACTCTTGCTAGATACTTATGAGATGAGACATATATTTGAGACTATGTTATATTTTGTAAATGTATCTATGTGCGATAAAATTAGAAGAGTATGTAATCTTCCTATATGAAGGGTCTATGTATACTGGATATAAATATTATGTTTATGTATAGGTCTATGTAAGCCTTAATGTACATGTAACGAAAAGTTTTTAAAATTTCTGCATATTTAACGTATGAATGTAACGATGTAAGCTAAGAGGCCAGTCTTAGTCCTTACAGAGGACAACGATGCCGGTTACTTCTAGGGGGTGCTCCACGGAAGTGAAAATAAGGTTATGAAGTAGTTCTAGGATTGAAAGTCTCATAAAAGCCACGTCTAGTAGAGTCTTTTTCGTAGTGGTGAGTCACAACACATCTATGAGTTAGAGTCTTTAAGACAATAGAAGTTTCCCTTTCTTCATTAATCTTGTTTCGTGCCATATATTTGAGGTTAGAAGTGTTTTTCCCTAATCTCTTCTCTTTTGTTTATAGGATATGCGAGAAGGCCATAAACAATGACAGTTGATGAGGAAGTAGTCTATGAGGGAGTTCCTCCCCAAGGTGGACAAGTTCCACAAGGTGAACAAGTCCCTATAGTTTATCAAGGGAATGAGGTTCCGGTGGTTGCCCTGGACATGACTAATGGGTATATTACAGAGGCTCTCCTTACCATAGCCCGATGTCACGACCAGAAATTACACCCTAGAAGTTAGGGCATCCTTGTGTTGCCACACGGCAAATGAGACTTTAAGAAGTATCATCTACGCCTCTCATATCATTCATTACATAATAAACATTCTAGAATAGGTAAGAATTTAAAACATTCTTCACACACGAAGAACTCTTTCATAAACATTACACAAGCGGAAGACTTTCTTTTAAAACATTAAATCTCTACAACATCTACTTGAACCATCTACACTTTAGAGTATATAGTACTTGGGATCAATCCCATACAAGACATTAAAATAAAGTCTATGACATAAGGGACATGTGGATATCATCCTCAAATCGATGAGGACTCACCAATAATTCATCTTCAAACCTTAGAAACCTATCCGTCCTCCATGGCACATCAAGACTTCCAATTCCCTACACTTTAGTCAAAATGGGAATAGAAGGGTTAGCACATTAAATACACTAAGTATGGAAGTTATGCAAAAACCATAAAAAAGGGACATTTAGTAAACAACATGCAATTCATGAATTTCGATTAAAACATCATACTATAAGCATAAGACCAACATTCAACAATTTAGAAATACATAAGAAATCACTTAAGGAAATAATCACATTTTTATAAACCTTACAGTGAATTCACTTTACTGTACAACGAACTCAATTGACTATTACAGTGAAGTTCCTTCACTTAACTTTAAACACCCTTTAGCATGTAATCTTCTCACTAAAAGCTATCCTAAGATTCACTTAAGTCACACTGACAGATACCGCCCATACACCCTCTATAGATGTGCCTAAAATACCTTCAAGATTACTTATAATGAGTCATATACACACTTAAGAGACATAACATAAGAACATGAGATTCTCCTATAAGGTGACTCTAAGGTTCACTTGAGTGAGTTGTGAAGCGACCGCCCATACAATGTCTTACACACAAACTTAAAAGATCCTATAGACTACCTAAGATAGAATCATTCTCACGTAACACATTAACATATAGGTGATATTACATTATCCTTCCAAAGGCTATCAAAAGACTTACAAAAGTAAATTAAGAAGATAATGTCGATAGTGACCTCTTCAAGATTATCAAAATAATCCTTAAGACTACATAAGGCTTACATCATGTCAACATAATCAACCAACTTCCATATCTTGAGTCATTCGCAAGACTTATCTAAGTAAAATAAGAAGTGACCATTCCCATGCCCCTTTCACACCTTAACTAGACAATCTTTAATTACTTTAGATAAGTACTACTTCATTTTAACATACTTTCTTAACTTAAGCCATTACATTCACTAGTTCCTTTAATACTCATTCATCACATAAAGGACATTCAGGTAATGGTCTTGGACAAGACCTAGGGACTCTCACTAACACCTTCAAATCTTATTATGCAATGTCTAGATAGCATCCCATACACCAAATTAAACTTCATAGAACTTCTCTAATGCTAGTAAGTATACCACATGATGAGAATAATCAATATCTGACATAGAATATGGTAGCAACTCATGGAATATGGAGTTCGAACCTACTCCGATGAGGGTGTTCAACTTGTCAAGGATAGAACTAGGATACATCCCATTAGACAGATGGTTAAGTAATATGAAGGGCATGCTTTGTAATCTAGTATCATACTTAACTAGAACTACTCCCCTTACCATACTCACTTGGTGGTAGCCTTCGTTCTCATAGAGAAATTCACATTAAAGGTTCACATATGAAAGTTCCATAACAAGTTCATAAACCAATTACATTTACCCTACCAAAAAATACCTCTTAGGGCTACCTTCCAATGGCGACAAGAAGCTCATGATGACGTTCCTAAGGTTTGATATGATTATCTTCCATCCAATCAACCTTAAGTCCATCATTCCTTTACTTGAAGGATACCGTTACGTCTTTCAACTTACACATACATACCTTACCAATAGGTTCAAGGTTTCACATAAAAGACCCTCTTAACATCATCCAAGGTCACATATCATTCATACATTCAAGACTAAGAGACTATCATCCAAAGTCAAGACATCACATATTAACTTTCATACAAGCATCAAGTAAGGGCCACAAGTCAACAAAAACAAAACACCACATACTTCACCTTAACACATTTTACTAGTCATCCTACAAGTACATATGAATAACCATTATCATCGTTAAGTCATCCTACACACTACCATTATCATTATCAATATAACTATTATAAACTCATATAGTCAAATAGGAACAACTATGCATCAACACTAAGACTACACATAGAAGCACATAGTCATAGTTCACATGATTACCTAACATACATAGAAAGAACACATACTTTAACATTACTTCACATATGGGTATATATACTCATATTTCACATTAAAAAACTATATAAAACATCATCGTACGTCAAATAGTGCTGACAAGGCCATGATCATCATATTGCATGAAGTAACGCCGACAGGGACACATCAATTCACATAACACCGCCACCATAAGTGGACCATACCAATCACAACATAATTGAAGTCTAATTAAAATTAAATAAAAGGAATTAGGGCAGCATAACCCCACTCCATCTTACCACTCTGATTCCAAAGCTAAATCATCGAATTCAATATCATCAGGCCCTTACCCAAGGCCATAACCAACAACTCAATACAATTATATCAAAAGGTAATGTAGCCAAGTCAATTCATTACATGGTCATCAATCTAATACAACCTAGATATATATTGGATACAATTATTTCATCATTAGATAGCCCATAGAGAATTACATTACAAATAATAAGCCTTAAGTCAATATAAATTCAATATGTCTAACAGTCAATAGATTTAAGAATATTCAAAACTAAATTGATCAAGTTGAAACAACATATAAAACAATTAAACATAATCTATACATAAATCAAAATCCCATGACAATCTACACATGAATTCATCAATATCAAAGCATGATCACTTAACCCATATTTTAGTCAAATTGAGAGATTTATGAAGGTCATGACTTCATGGAGAATTGCATTGGAAAATATCAATTATATATCAATTTCATCATATATAAACTTTTGAAAACCATTTATGTAGGAACCCAAGAATTAGAGTAGAAATTAGAATTTGTCTTTTTTTTGAAATCTTTGAAAATCATCTTTGAAATTGGATCTATGGTGATAGCAAGCCTTATATGAAGAAATCCCATACCGTATTTGAAGAATCAAAAGCTAATCTTCAAGCTCCATCTTAACTTTGAACTCACGCACAGGTTTTTGGAGAAACTTTTGAAGGGAATATGTTTTGATTTAGGTGTTAGGGTGAATTTAAAACTTCACCCCTCAACTTAATAAATAAGTGGTAGAAAACACATAAACCCATCAACGGATGCATCGACGGTCCGTGGTCTCACCCACGTCCCGTCGGTGGGGGTCTCGTGGGTTGCTTCATAGATTACTCAACCTGCAGCCAACTTTGATCCATTAACGAGACCCATTGATGGGTCGTTTCCTCGTCGACCGGCCGTAGTTTGCCCACTGCCTGGCAGTGTTAAACTCCAATGTTGGGGTACTCAATTAGGGCTCCTTGCAGGACCTACATGGAGTAGTAGCCGAACGTTTCGACACCAAATATGTTAGTACGAATGTTTAGGACATACCACATAATTTCATCCAAAAAGAACACGTAAAACTCGATGAAACATACATAGACACACAAGGTCTTCTCAGGGCAAGACTTTCGAACATCGTGGACATTCTTGGACGTTTGACCTCCAAATTTTCCGGAAATTTGACGAAATGCCTATATATGATATAATAACTCATTTAAGGACCTTATAGCCTCATTAATCACACATAAAAACATAAAACCACATATGAGGCACATAGGTGACTAAGTCGTCGAACGTCTTGGTCGTCCCTTGACGTTTGACTTCCAATGCACCTAAAACCTTAGACACAGTCTGAAACCCACATTATAAATTATTTTAGAAGCTTATACCATCACGACAACCATGTTAGGCTCTAGATTCACCTAAGTCACTTTCGAGGTCTTACACTCAAGCCATGACGACTCAAGTTAATAGGGATTTTAGGCCTAGAATGACTGCTCTTGAGTATTCCATGACCTCTAGATTGAGAGAATTTATGGGGACCAATCCTCCCATATTCCTTGGTTAAAAGGTAGGGGAAGATCCCCAAGGGTTTTTAGATGGTGTCTACTAGGTGTTAAATGATATGGAAGTGACTTCTAGGGAGAAGGTGGTTTTTGCTTCGTACCAATTGAGGGAAGTTGCTCAAGTATTGTACACTTAATGGAAGGATAATAGGAAGGTTGAGTCGGGTCCCATAGAACGCGAAAACATTATGGAAGCCTTCTTAGGAATGTATTTTCTAAGTATGAAGAGAGAGGTAATGGTTGAAGAGTTTATAAACCTTAGACAAGGTAACATGAGTGTTGAAGAGTATTCACAGATGTTTACCCTATTGTCTAAGTATGCTCAATAATTTGTGTCTAAACCTAGAGATGAGATGAGTAAGTTTGTGACTGGTGTTGCCGACTTTGTGAAAGAAGAATGTTATACGACCATTCTCCATGATGACATGAACCTATCTAGAATTACATAGATTGCACAATCCATTGAAGTGTTCAAACATAGTAGGATTTCAAGGAATTTTGAAGAGGGGTAGATCAAATGAGAAAAACCAACCTAGGCTTAAGAGGATGGCAAGATTGGTCTACTGATCCTAATATCAAGTATAAGAGAGGTGGTGGTTCTCAAAGTGTTGAGCCTACTGGCTCGACTACACATTGGGAAGTGTTAAGCACGAATTAATGGGTTCTTTCGTTTATGTAAGGATGGTCATAAGGTTAGAGATTGTCCTACTATGGAGGCTAGAGGAAGAGTGGCCAAGAATGTTCCTCCTAATGCTACGGATTGTTGTGCACCAAAGAGGAATCATTTCTATTACCTCCAAGCTAGAGAAAACTCGAATCAAGATACCGATAAGTTAAAATTTTCTATTTAAAGTTATGATGAGTTCCTTCTAACTTGGAGAGTATGGTGAATAGTTGGGTTTGGGGTTGTGGTCTCTTCTATTTTATTCTAATCAAGCTTCAGAGTTAGAATTTTATAGTAGCATCTTGCCTATGTTTAGGAGTCTCAGTGAAAATGAGTTTCATTGATCTCCTTGCATTGTGCATATATTTTTATGAGGTTATGTTTATATCGTAAAGTAAGTTATATGAATTTGTCTCTCATACTGTCATTCCTTTATAATAAATATCTTAAATGTTGCATTAGTGAACTAATAAGTATTCTCAACAGTAAGGTCTTTGAAAATGTTACATAATGGTGTTTTCCTGAGAAGTTGGCATTTTGTGCTTCGAAATGATGCAGATGAGCATCATGTTTTAAGGAGAAAGAATTTCCTCCTATATCAAAAGAAAAGGTAGAGTCTTATTGCATGATAAGTTGTAGATATTCTTCCTACCTTCTTTTTGTGTTTTGAGTCTTTTGATTTTGTGGATTTGATTATCCTCCTATCTATCTATATTGTATATGGTGTGGTATGTTTATTAGGTGCTATTCTTCAGTCTTTATCTCTTGAATGTGTTGAAAGTATTTTAATGTCATTTGAGGATGAATATTATCCAAGTGGGGAAGAATGTAACACCTCTAAAAAAGAACAAGGTTAAACTAGAGCCTAACATGAATGCCATCAGTTAGTAAGGTGTAAAAATGATTAATATAAGTGTTATAAGTCAGCTTGAAGGGTTTTGAAGTGAAACGTCCAAGAAGTTTGGAATTTAGTGTTGGTGTGTACTAGTGTGTTCCAGTGTGTCTTTGCATGTTTTACATGTTTTTTGGAGTTCAAATTGATAGGAGAGGTACCTAATATCTAAATTAATGTGATTAGGGTTGAAACGTACGGGCATGACTCCCAAAGGACCACCCTAAGGGTCCTTATGAATTACCCAAACTTTGGCAAGAAATGGCAATAAAGCAATCCAAAACGACGAGCTGAAACCACGTTCCGTGGTCTAGTGTATACCCCATTAATTGTGGGCATAGCCCCAAATTTAGTTAAGCTTATCCCTCCTTTGAGGAGTCTCTGATCAAAACCACAGACTAGAAGGATGGTCTGTTATTTGATCAACGCTCCGTTGACTAGAAGGTCGATTGACATATGTAATTTTCTTAAGGTGTGTCGGCCAAGCTTGTGATATTTTGGGAAATTCACCTAGGTTCCTAATTAATTCATGGAAAGTTATTTTTTGTCTTTAGTTAAGACTCCAAACACTAGACTTACACCTCATTGTTCAAAATCAAAACCCCAAGATTAAAAGAGTTCTCTTTAGACTCAATTGAAGCTATGAGTTTTATTTCTCAATTGATTCTCCATCAATTTCGTGGATTATCTTCAGTTGAGGTATGGTGTTTCATTCTTTAACCTTCTTCCATTCAAGGAGTCAAATTACAATGGCTTTTTAAAGACTTTCTAAAACCATTAACTTCTAATTTGAATTATAACCATGATTTTTTGCATTAAAGGATTTGAATTAATGTTTTATGATAAAATTATTGTTAATTCATTCCTCTAAGATCAAAAACTCTACGCACCCATACGTTATACGAATTCCTATTTCTGGCTCTTATGTGGGTGAATTGATCGTGACTTGACCAAAGTGAATTCATGTGTACATTGTATTGGGCAATTGAATAGTATACAAATCATGATAGAATTATCTATCACTTGACTTATAATGATTATATTCATATTGTATGTAGTAGGATCATTGATATGTATTGATTATTTTCTTAGTATTGTGTATATGGGTTTTTGTAAGAGCCTTTGTAAAGAGAAATGATTGAGAAGGCTAAGGAGTTAAGACGATGATGATGGGAATGTGGTGAGTTCACCTAATCTCACTATATTGCGTTGAATTTATATTGAATTGTATTGATTTATATGGTCCACTTATGGTAACGGTGTTTATGTTTCATAATTATAATGAATATGGTTTTTCAAACATTGTTATGTGAATTGTGTTATTATCGTGTTATAGCTTGTATAGATGATCAATATGAAGGATGATACTGTGTATGTGTTTAAGAGAGTTGAAAGTATGATTCTCTATAATTTGTTATATGTGACTATGATAGACTATGATAATGTCTTTGTGTGTTGGTAGGATATCTTGTTAGGTAGACTTAATTGTCTCTATATGGTAGTTGAATGTTATTGAATATGTGATATGATGAGTTGGTTTTTTGATTGGTAGACTTAGGTCCCTCTACTTGATACATTAAAGTTATGTGAATGTTATGCTCTTGACATAGTAGGCTTAAGCACCTTTGTCATTTATGTGCATTAATGGTGGATGAATGAAAGTCTAGGATCGATAGACATAAGGTGGTGCCCTTCTAAGGATGACTAATATAGGACCTTGAACATGTAAAGAAGGTCAAGAACATGGAACCTTGAATATAGAGAGAAGGTAAATAAAAACCTTCAAGCGAAAGAAAGTAATGGTATCCGTCTTGAGTGAAATGATGGACTTAGAATAAAAGGATAAGATGCTAAAAGCACGTAGAGTAAAAACTCTAGAGGTACGATATTTGACTTCCAAAAAAGTGAGAGTATCCTAAGAATCACATAGGTTCCTATCCATAAGTGTGGCACGCTTCACAATTATGAGTAAGAATCTACATTGACGTGGTTGAGAGAGACTCTGACTCAAAGATATTCAACCTCATGCTATGATATCAAGTTTGTCACATCTGGGGAGAACCCCCTAGATATAACCGGAGTCGTCCTCCACTTTGATATGTGCTTTTTATGTTTCCCTTTTTCTCCTGGTGGGAGTTCTTGTCTTCTCTTCTTTGTTTCTACGGAGGACTGATTAGATTAGACTTTGTACTATCCTGCAAAGAATCAAAACAAAATAGAAATGATTCATTAAGAGTATAAAAAACAGTGGTTGACAAGCTCAGTAATCCAATTTGTGAGTCGCCGATCTTCTTAGGCAAACTAGGTCAAGCACACAAAAGAAATTTACTAGAGAATTTATCAAGTCGGTGAAATGAGGAGCCTTTCAATGAATCTCCCACTACTTTCCACGAGCAAGGGTTTATCCGCAGAAAGTCAAACTGCAACAATGATTAAAATATACAGAAAAACGGAGAATAAAGAGACTTTCGGCGAATCTCAAAATAGTTTTAGTGAATTCAGGCTTCTAGTCGAAGGTTGCAGTAACCAACAACATATATAACCATAAATTAAAGGTTATATGTGTCACATCCGTGTTTATACCCTAGACGTAACAGGCGTCGTCGTCCTTTTCAAGGACTAAGACTAGCCCCCTAGTCCATGTCATTACATTCATATATTTAAAAATTGGGAGAAATTTAAAACTTTCATCATCACTGCTTGGAGATTTACATAAACCTCTAAATACACATAATATATATTCCTATCCAGTATACATAGACCCTTCATATAGGAAGGTTATATAACCTTCTACTTTTGTCGCACATGTACATATAAAAGATATAAAAATAGTATCAAAGATTGTCGCATCTCATACCATCTAAACGATTATCACAATATGGCCAAAGCCATTGCATCAATCCAATAAGAACACATATTGGTCGTACAAAAGTATAATACTCAATTGAAAAGTAAAGAAATGAAAGTTTCTTTAAGCTCATAACAAATCTGTGATCTTGATGGTAGCATTGCCCTCCGAAGTTGTGGACCAACCCCACTTGGATGAAAAGAAGAATCCAAGCCTTCAACAATGTTGCCTTCCAAACTCATCAACGACCGGAAACTAAAATGTTTTGGAAAAGGGGGAGAAAATGGGGTTAGTACTTCACATGTTTTAAGTATGAGACCTCATGCACATATACAAGTAAATCATGCTAAAAAAGGATTTTTTGTCAAAATATGTCATTTTACTCGTTTATGAACACAGTGCAAAGCCAAACAAGTCATATCAACCATCCAAACATGCTTACTATCTCAATGAGTAATACTTATCCCAACATACTTGAGACCATGATCGACTAAAACCCTATCCTAAACGAATAATATAACAAGAATGAATAAGAGTCAATCATATCATAATAAGCAAGATAACTACTTAATGAATCCTTATCAAGTCAACAAGTGAAATAACCAAGCAAAGCCCCATAACCTTAATAAATCAAGTATCCTCAACAAGAAACTATGACTAATATACAACTTTACATAACATAGCATTTAGGTTTACATTTCATTATATATTAACATTACGACCCAAGTCATACTCATAAATTAACTAATCAACATATAGTGTCAACAGTGTCATGATAATCAAATATACATCATATATTATCATAACATAAACATATATAAGAACCTCCCCTGAAGACTCCCCTCAGGGCTAACTAGTGCAATGTTTAGGTAGATTCCCATACCCCTAACTAGACTAAGCTAGACCTCTTAGTATATCCAAGTTATAGTTCAAGTCCTTTAATTCATTTTACCTTTGGGAAATATCTTGCCCTAACCGATATAGACCACATGAACTAGTGTGGAATCCGGTTTCATAAAACCCTACACCAAAAGAAGGCGTACTACTTGCCAAGGAAGTACCAAAACATGAAACGTAGCAACAACGTGGATCAACTAGCTAGTATTCCTATGGGGGCAACATATATCAAGAACTAGGAGATATAGTTGGGACCCTCTTTATGCACCATGCATTATAGTCTCCAATCTCAAGAGTAAGGTAGTGTTCCTACCTTATCTATGTGGGAAGGGACACTCCTCAATCTAGTTCACTCGGTGCTAAGCTAAAGTATCTTTTTAAAATTTCTTAAGACTTTAATTATTAATCATGGCTTAGTTTAGGTCATAGGGTATATCCAATTTATAATCATCATCATCAAAAGCTCAATAAGAATTGTATTAGTATTAGTCCTTTCGTCACAATTCACATAAGTGAGGTTAACACATTCGCTTTCATAGCATATCAAGGCACATTGATAGTTTTCACCATCCTTATATCACATACACCTTAGGCAACCTCACAACATAGTCAAGAAATTTCAATTCAACATCATACCACCCTATAATCCTTATATAAAGCATACCCAAAAATAATATCATGACTTAAGAATAATTAATCACAATTGGAACTAAAGATAGATCTTCTAAGACTTACCACGTCTTATTAATAGTATGTCATCAAGGTTTTACCATCAACCCATAAATCAACCAAATTTAGGGAGTAACATCATCACACAATGATAACCAATAAGATAACAAGGCCAATTGAAACTCTATAACACAATCCAACACTAGATCATAACTTAAGACAAGATACATAGGCTAATTTCAGAATACAATTCGTAACCTAAATCACATCTCAAAACTAGCATTGTAGCCCTATAATTCACCTTAACTTTATCATAATAACGCCTTCGGATAGTAATCTAATCAACAACCAAATCAATTGAATGATCAATATAAAATAGAGATCAATATCACAAGCTAGGGTTAGGAATGAAGGATCATATTCTTAAATTTAGACTAAAACACTAACAATTACCATAATAAAGTTGAACTTCATGTTAATCTATTCAATATAACCTAAAGAAATTATCAACAACTCAATCCATAACTTTCAATTTCGTAACTGAATGAAATTCATAAGAAAACTCAACTTTTGAAATCCATTTTGAAGGAACCCTTTGAGGAAAAAGTCTCAAAGGTTAATTAAATCCCATAGCTTAATGTTTGACAACAATTTCATGGTGAATTCGTCCCTTTTAAGCCCCCAAACCCTTATCCTTGCTAGTATTCAATGGTGAGTTCAAGTAGAGTAAGAAATAAGAGAGAAGCAAGAGAGTCTATATTTGAGAATTGTCTTAGATTAATGACGGTTGAGTATATATATTGGGTCTTAAATAAACTTAATTAGACTCCCTTAACCCCTAATTCAACCACTTAACCCACTAACTAATTAAATGAGACCAACTTAATTTAAGTAAAAAAATGACCCTCACAGACAAGACCTGAATGACGGGTCGTCTGTGAGTCGACAGAGCGTTCCACTCTCATCCTGCACTTCGTCGATGAGTTCAGAGACTGTGCAGGAGAGGTGCTTCCATGCATTGTCTATGTGTGGGATGACGGTGGCATTGACGCCCCGTCAATCCATAGACGGATCGTAGCCTACACCTCTGCACTCTGTTGATGAGTTCAGAGACTGTGCGGGTGAAGGGATCTTCTCAACAAGCCTAATTATGGGACGATGGAGGCGTCGACGCCCCGTAGGTCCACATAGTCTATCTTCTGTCCTGTTGATGCACTCTTCCAGGCAGTGTTGCTTCAAATGCTAGGGTCCTCTTCAAGGTCCCTAGGTTGGTCCTTAGAGAGTCGTACTCGGACGTTTCAACTCTTTTGAAGGAAAGAAATAGACTCAAGACTAGCAGACCAACCAATCATCAATATCAAATCAACATAAAGTATGTCATTTCAACAAGGCAATTTAAAAACTCAAAAATACTACACAGAAGGCTGAAATCACTTCATCATGAGGAATTTCGTTCTCACAACGCACATGAGCGCAACGTACATTGCATGAGTCAATTAGAACAAAGTTCAGTTTAACAACATGTTACATATCATTTCATAAAGACTCACCATACCAAAATTCATAGCATAACTCAAAAAAAGCAAAAAGCAAAATATCAATTTTTCAGAAGAAATATTGTAGTAACTTTACTGTAAAGATTTCAAAAAAATGCATACTTTGCAAAACATCACCCAAAAATCAATAAACCTTAACTTCTTGTCATATTTATATTAATAAAAAGAATGACTAACTTTAATTCTCAAAAATATGAGGGTAACGCGACTTCATGTCTGCCTCGGCCTCCCATGTTGCACCCTCAACTAGATGATTCTTCCAAAACACTTTTACGGAAACCACCTCTTGTTCCTAAACTTCTCGACTTGCCTATAAAGAATTTGAACCAGACATCCTCATAAGAGAGGTTATACTTTAAATCAAGACCATCAATAAGAAGAATGGACTTGGGATCAGCGATACACTTTTCAACATAGAAACATGGAAAACCGGATGAACTGAAGCAAATTCACTGGGAAGTTTCAATTAATAGGAAACCTTACCAACCCTTTGCAAGATTTCATAGGGACCCACATAACGAGGAATCAATTTCCCTTTCTTGCAAAATCTAACCACCCCTTTCACTGGTGAAATTTTCAAATATACCTTATCACCTTCTTCAAACTACAAATCCCTTCTCCTATAATCGGCAAAAGACTTTTGCCGACTATAGGTCATTTGCAACTGGTTTCTTATGATATGAATCTTTTCAAAAGTCTTATAAATCAACTTGGGACAAAGAAGCGATGACGAACCTACTTCAAATCATCCAATATGAGACCTACACCTCCTACTATACAAGGTTTAATAGGGAGCCATGGAAATGGATGAACTGAAACTATTGTTATAGGCAAACTCCACCAAAGGTAAATGTTTATCCCAATTCCCTTTAAAATCAATAATGCATGCCCTAAGCATATCTTCAAGGTTTTGTATCGTACGCTCTGCTTGACCATCCATTTTGGGATGGAAAGCGGTGCTCAACTTTACCATAGTACCCAATAATATTTGAAACAACCTCCAAAAACTAGATTTTAATTGTGCACTCCGATCTGATATGATGGATAACAGAATACCATGGCGGCACGCAATCTCATCTAAGAAGAGTATTGGATAATACTCCGCCGAATACGTAAACTTGACAGGAATAAAGCGAGCGGACTTAGTCAATCGATCCACAACCACCCATATGGAATCATATAACTTTTAAGTATGAGGTAAACCTACCACAATGTCCATTGATGTCTTCCTAATTCCAATTAGGAATTTTAATCTCTTGTAGTGAGCCACCCGACTTTTGGTTTTCGGCCTTTAATTTTTGGCGATTTGGACACTTAGCGACAAACTCCGTTGTGTCCCTTTTAAGACCTTCCCACCAATATATCTCCGCTTGGTCATGGTACATTTTTGTCGAACCTGGGTGAATTGAGTAGCGGGACCCATGTGCTTCTTCTAGGATCTGATCCCTCAACTAATCTACATCGGGAACACAATCTCCCTAGGTAACTTAGCACACCATCCCCCCAAAGGAGAATTATTTATTCAAATTGCCGAGAACCGATTCTTTCAACTCCATTAAGGCTAGATCAAGGTGTTGTTTTGACTTCACCTCAACCACTAGAGATGACTCGGAGTTATGATGAACTATAGCACCCCCATCTAGTGAACTCTCCAAACTCACCCCCAACCTAGCCAACCTATGTACTTCCCTTTCTAGGTCATTCTTGTCTTCGTCAAGATGGGATACACTACCCATAGTCATAAGACTTAGGGCATCGGCAACTACATTACATTTGTCGGGGTTATAAAGGACACTCATATCATAATCTTTCAAAAACTCTAGCCACCTTGTTTGTCGGAGATTCAACTCTTTTTGGGTAAACACATATTGGAAAATCTTATGATCGGTAAAGAGATCTACATGAACCCCATACAAGTAATGCCTCCAAATTTTTAAAGCAAACACAATGGCCGCTAATTCAAGATCATGAGTGGGATAGTCTCTCTCATGTACCTTTAGTTTCCTAGACGCATAGGCTATCACTTTCCCGAGTTGCATAAGCACACACCCTAAACAAAATTGGGATGCATCACAATACACTACAAAAACCTTTGTACCCTCTGGTAAAGTCAACACTGGAGCGAAAGTGAGACTATATTTCAATAATTGGAAACTTTTCTCACATGCCTTCGACCACTCAAACATCTTACTCTTTTGGGTCAAAGTAGTCAAAGGTGATGCAATAGACGCAAAACCATTCACGAACCTCCGATAATAACCCTCTAGACCCAAGAAACTCCCAATTTCAGTTGGAGTCAATGGTCTTGGCAAATTTTTCACTTCTTCCATTTTCCTTGTGTCTACCTCAACTCCCTCACTACAAATGATGTGCCCAAGAAAAGTCACAGATTTAACCAAAACACACACTGGCTATATTTGGCAAAAAATTGATGTTCCTTAAGGGTTTGCATTATCACCCTTAACTGACCTATATGATCACCCTCATTCTTTGAATATACGAAGATATCGTCTATTAAGACAATGACAAATGAATCTAGGTAATTTTGAAACACTCTATTCATTAGGTCCATAAATGCCCCGGACCATTAGTGATACCGAAAGACATGACTAAGAACTCATAGTGCCTATACCTAGTCCAAAAGTCCGTCTTTGGTATATTCACCTCTCACCCTAAGTTTGTGATATCCCGACTAAAGTCTATCTTTAAAAATTAGCTCGCCCCTTGGAGTTGATCAATCAATTCATCAATCCAAGGGAGAGGGTACTTATTCTTAATGGTGACCTCGTTTATTTGGCGGTAATCAATATACATTCTCAAGTACCAATCTTTCTTCTTCTCAAACCAAACAAGAGCACCCCACGGAGAAATACTAGGCCTTGTAAAACCCTTTTCTAGTAAATCCTTGAGTTGAGCGTTAAACTACTTTAATTCTGCCGGAGCCATCCGATAAGGAGGAATTGATATGGGATTTTTATCCGGTAGCAAATCAATGTCAAAGTCAATTTCCCGTTCGGGAGGAATAACAGAAAGCTCATTAAGAAAGACCTCTAGAAACTCACTCACTACGGGTACCGACTAAATGGGAGGAATTTCGCAGTCGAAATCTTGGACTCTTACTATGTGATACAGAAAACCCTTTGAGATCATTTTTCTTGATTTTATACAAGAGATGATACGACCTTTAGGAATAGAATTTCCACTTTTCCACTCAACAACGGGTTCATTAGGGAAGTTAACCTCACCATTCTTGTCCTACAATCTGTGGAGACATAACATGCATTCAACCAATCCAAACCCAATATAATACAAAATCAAGAATATCGAGTTCTACTAGATCAATATAATAAACTCTATTGGGCAACATTATTGGACAATTTATGTACACTCTTTTAGCAACAATTGACTCACCCACCGGAATAGACACTATAAAAGGTTCATGCAAAATAAAGGGTAAAATATCAAACTTTTTAGCTACTAGAGGTGTAACAAATGATAAAGTAGCGGCGGGATCAAGTAAGGTATATGCATCAATAGAGAAGAATTTCAACATATCGGTCACCACATCGAGAGAAGTCTGTTGCTCACCTCTGGATTGGAGAACATAGAAGCGGTTCTTCTTTAGAGCATCACTAGAACAACTTGTTTTATCTTTACCAATACTCTTGTATTGACTCTTCAAGTTTGGACAATCTCTCATCTTGGGACCACTCTTGCCACAACTAAAGCAATTTTCTATCCCTTTAAGGCAATCACCATAGATCTTTTTACCAAACTTTCCACAAGTTGGATTTCCATTTGGTGAATTAGTACCTTTTGCTGTGTTGAATTTAGGGTTAGACACCCTATCACCACTAGCTTTTGGGAATTTAGAAGGGACTTGATTAGATACTCGCTTCTTAAATCTAGGCTTGTCTTGTATTTCAACCGTATTCTTTGAAGAACCTCCATCATATGACCTTACTCTCTTAGCATCTCTACTCTTTGGCTTAGCCCTTGCCTCCTCAACCCTTCTTGAATGCACCATAAGATGGAAAATGTTCATCTTGTCATGTAGCATGGCCGAATGAATTACTCTTATAAGTCCTCCAACACCCCCGTCAAAAAACGGCTCATTTGGTCTCTAGGATCGGAGACCAAAAAAGGAGCATATTCGGACAACTTAATGAATTCCAAAGAGTACTGATGGACACTCCTTTCTCCTTGGCAAAATTTGATGAACTCCACCACATTTCGTCCCTCATTTCCCTAGGAAAGAACCGATCTACAAAACTCGCCTTAAATATCTCCCAAGTAATCGGACAACCCCTCAATGTCCTATTATCCCTCTATTTCACATACCATGCTTGCACCATGTCCTTGAGTTAATAAGTGGAGAACTCAACCTTCTCACTTGTGGACAACCTCATAGCTAAAAGTATTTTAGAGACTTCATCAATGAATTCTTGGAGGTATTAATCAACCTTAGACCCGTAGAAAGTAGGAGGGTTCATTTGAGTAGAGTCCCTTTGAGGGGAAGACATAGTAGTGACTTGTTTATGAGGACGGGGCACACCCTCCCAGTTGGATTGCGCCACTTCATGGCATTGACTTAAACAATAGAGGCTTGAGCCAATTGAATGAGGGCAGCCCTTATATCTCAATCCGTCAAGGGTGGAGGATTGATCGGAGCTTGGTCAACGTTAGCATCTTCTTCAAGTGGAGGGAATTGCTTCCTCTTCAAGTCTTCGAACCGCATTCTTTCGAGTGTTCATGATCCTATAAGAACAACAATAGGATTATATGCAAAAGCACACCATAAGTTACTCTAACGGCACGGTATAAGATTTTCATGAAAGAGAGAGATTCCTAAGAATCATATAGGTTCCTACTCATAAGTGTGGCGCGCTTCACAATTATGAATACAAATATACACAGACATGGTAGAGGGAAAGACATAACTCAACGATATTCAACCTCATGCTCTGATACTAAGTTTGTCACATCCGGCTTTACCCCCTAGACGTAACTGGCGGCGGCGTCCTTTTCAAGGACTAAGACAAACCTCTTAGTCTCATGTCATTACATTCATAGGTTGAAAAATGCGGAAAAATTTAAAGCATTCATTATCACTACTTGGAGGTTTACATAGACCTCTACATACACATAATATATATATTCGTATCGACTATACATAGACCCTTCGTATAGAAGGTTACATAGCCTTCTACTTTTGTCGCACATATTCATATATTAGATTGAAAAATAGTCTCAAAGATTTTCTCATCTCATACTATCTAAAAGATAATCACAATATGGGTATAGCCCTTACATTAATCGGACAAGACCACATATAGGTCGTACAAAAGTATAATACTCAATTGAAAAGGAAACAAATGAATGAGTCCTTAAGTTCATAACGAATCCATAAGCTAGATGGTAGAATTGTCCACGGAAGTTGAGGACCTACCCCACTTGGATGAAAGGAAGAAAGCCTTCAACAATGTCGCCTTTCTACTTCAATGACCGGAACCTAAAATATTTTGGAAAAGGGGAAGAAATTAGGGTTATTACTCTACATGTACTAAGTATGAGACCGTATGCACGTATAAAAATAAATCATGCTAAAAAGGGACTATTAATCAAAACATGTCAATTTACCCCTTTCAAAAACCTATTGCAATGCCAAATAAGTCATATCAACCAACCAAATATGCTTAGTATCTCAACAAGTAATACTTATCCCAACATACTTGAAACCATGATCTACTACGACCCTATAATCGAGGAATAATATCACAAGAATGAATAAGAGTCAATGATATCATAATAAGCAAGACAACTACTCATTCAATCCTTATAAAGTCAACAAGTGCAATAACCAAGCAAAGCCCCATAATCTTACTCAATAATGTATCCTCAACAAGAAACCATGATCAATATCCAACTTTACATAACATAGCATCTAGGATTACATTTCATCATATAATATCATTATGACCCAAGGCATACTCAAAAACTAAATAATTAACAAATAGTGTCAACAATATGTCATGGTCATCATATATACATTATATATTATCATAAAATAAACATATATAAGAACCTCCTCCTAAGACTCCCCTCAAGGTTAACTAGTGCAATGTTTAGGTAGAGTCCAATACCCCTACCTAGACTAAGCAAGACCTCTTAGGTTATCCAAGTTAGAGTTCAAGTCCTTTAATTCGTTTTACCTTTTGGGAACATCTTGCCCTAACCGACATAGACCACATGAGTTAGTGTAGAATCCGATGTCATAAAACCCTACACCGAAAGAAGGTAGACTCCATTCCAAGGTAGTACCAAAACATAAAATATAGCAACTTCGTGGATCCACTAGCTAGCATTCCTATAAGGGCAACACAGTTCAAGAACTAGGAGATATAGTTGTACCCTCTTTATGCGCCATGCATTACAGTCTCCAATCTTAAGATTAATGTAGTGTTCCTACCTCGCCTATGTGGGAAGAGACACTCCTCAATCTAGTTCACTCGGTGCTAAGATAGAGTCCCTTTTTGAGATATCTTTAAGCCTTTAATTATCAATCATAGCTTAGTTTAGGTCATTGGTTATACCCCTTGATTAATCATCACCATCAATAGCTTAATAAAAATTGTATGAGTATAATTTCTTTCAATCACAATTCACATAAGTGAGGTTTAACACATTAGCATTTCATAGCATATCAAGACAGATTGATAGTTTTCACTATCCTTATATCACATACACCTTAATCAACATCACAACATAGTAAAGACATTTCAATTAATCATCACACCACCCTATAATTCTAATATAAACCATACTCCCATGTAATATCATGACTTAACAACAACTAATCACAATTGGAATTAAAGATAGAGATTCTAAGACTTACAAAGTTTTCCTCATAGTAAATCATCAAGGTTTTACCATCAACCCATAACTCAACCCAATTTTGGGAGTAACATCATCACACAATGATAACGAATAAGATAACAAGAACAATTGCATCTCTATAACACAATCCAACACTAGATCATAACTTAAGACAAGATACATAGGCCAATTTCACAGTACAATTCCTAACCTAAATCACATCTCAAAACTAGCATGATAGTCCTACAATTCATCTTAACATAATCATAATAACACCATCAGATAGTAATCTAATCAACAACCAAATCAATTGAATGATCACAATACGATATAGAACAATATCAAAAGCCAGGGTTAGGGATGGAGGATCATATTCTTCTATTTAGACCAAAAAACTAACAATTACCATAATCAAGTTGAAACACATGTTAATCTATTCAATATAACCTAAAGAAATCATCAACAACTCAATCCATAACTTCAATTTCGTAATTGAATGAAACCCATAAGAAAACACAACTTTTGGAATCCATTTTGAAGGAATGCTTTGAGGAAAGAGTCTCAAAGGTGAATTAAATCCCATACCTTAACGTTTGACAACTATTTGATGGTGAATTCGCCCCTTTTCAACCCCCAAACCCTTATCCTTTCTAGTATTCAATGGTGAGTTCAAGTAGAGAGAGAAAGAAGGGAGAATGAAGAGAATTTATATTTGAGAATTGTCTTAGATTAATGAGGGCTGGGAGTATTTATATTGGGTCTTTAACAACATAATTAGACTGCCTTAACCCCTTATTAATTCACCTAACCCCCTAACTAATTAAATGAGACCAACTTAAATTAAGCACAAAACTCGACCCTCACAGATGAGACCTTGAATGACGGGCCGTCTATGAGTCGACGGACCCTTCCCCTCTAGTCTGGCACTCCGTCGATTAGTTCAAAGACTGTGTAGGCGAGGGGCTTCCATGAATTGGATAAATGTGGGATGACGCTTGCATCGACGCCCTGTGAGTCCATACACGGACTGTAGCCTGCACCTCTGTACTCTGTCGATGAGTTCAGAGGTTGTGTGGGTGAAGGAACCTTCTCAACCAGCCTAATTGTGGAGCGATAGTGGCATCGATGCCCCGTCGGTCCATACACCGGCCATCTTCTGTCTCATCGATGCACACTGCCAGGTAGTGTTACTTCAAATGCTAGTGTCCTCCTCAAGGGCTCTAGGTTTGTCCCTGAGGTGTCGTACCTGAACATTTCGACCATAAAACAACTTAAATGCCTATTAGATACACTTTCACAACTTCTTGTACATTTTTTACTCTTAAAAGTTACTAAATTAGGCTAAGGCACGTTAACATCCCTTTTAACCAACTTCCAGGACGTTGTGGACGTTCTTTGATGTTTTGGTTCTTAAACATTCAAAATGACCTATATTAATTTATAATTGACTTAAAACCAGTACTTAGACCTTATGACACCTATGATAGTCTTTACCACATGTCATGGATTTCAAAGGTGTTACATTATGGGGTCAGTAGGCGAAACACCGAGTTGATTGAAGAGCTCGACCCAGCTCGCCAAACGGCCTAACATGCCTATTTTCAACACATATTCTTGAATTAAACCCTACAACCCCCGTAAAAAAATATAAGAATTCACTAGTAGTATTAAACTCAGACCCATAACACCCATTGCCTCTAGGTATTCTGATTTTTCTTTGTTTTGCCATGTTTGTCCATTTGACGATAATTTCCCTTAAAAATGCTTTCGCCCATTTAATAATTGATCAATTTACGCCATTTAGCGCAAAGATTGGCCACTCAGACTTCACCTATGCAATTTAGCGCAAATGTCGGCTACTCAAACTTTACCTAACCAATTAAAACAATAAGCAAGCGTAACCCCATAAAATTTCATTCATTTCAAGGCATCAAACACGGAATTTAAAACAATCACGACAATATGAGCACATTTTGAATTAAAATAGGATGACAAAAAATCTAAATCCATCAGAGAGGCTCATCTCATGAAATAATGATGTAATCATTGCAAATGAGTGAAATTTTTTTGACATACTAGCACCAATTAACAATTAATATACTACTGGAATGCAAAAATAATTAAATAATAATTTGGTGTTTGTTGTGATGTTTAAAATCTAGGGGAAGTGAAGAGTTTGCAACTTTGAAACCTTTTGCCATATCTAATTGTTTAGTTCGCATCCACTCGGCAACGTTAATACTGTTGGACGATTTTCTTTGCACCTCGCCGAGGGATATGCTACATCGCTGAGTCAGATAGGACCTTCTCTTACTTGGTAATCCAAAAAATGGAGAACATCATGATTGTTGAGCTGTGCAGAGATTCGCTGAATGAAATGTTTATGTCAGCAAACGCAATCTACTCACACTCCCTACACTTTAACATGTAAATTCAACACACCATTATTCTAAAACAAAATAAAGAAATGATTACCTTCGGTTGCCTCCGAAGAAGTGCCTTAGTTAACTTTATGTCCTGATAAAAGTCTTTATTCACTCTCCATTGTTGGGGTTAGCCCCAATTACTAGGTAACTCCAATGGTTCATTTGTTTGGACATGAGGAACTGCATAACTCGTGAAGTATCATGATCAGCTAGATAGATCTCGAATGAGAGCCAATCATTTGATTTGATACTTCAATATTCTTTTTCATCTCTTCCAACACACGATCTTGTTCGGTGATCCTTTGGATAATATCTTGTAGCATTTTCTTGATACCATTTTCTCTGTTTCTCTAGACTTTTCCGTTTAAAAGGGGGTATTTACCTCCCTTGACATTTGTCCTAATCTTCCACCTTTGATATTTTTTTGCCAAATCGTTCACTGAGTTACTAGTGCGGTTAACTTGATGTCTCTATCTACTTCTTGATTTGTCTTAGCTAATTTGGCACAATTTTCATCTGTCATGCTTCGGGTATCAGCCTATAATAAAACATCAAATAAAACATAACAAAAAACAAAGTTAGTAAAAATACAACTAAGACGAACAAAAATTTTACTAACTACAAATTCTCAAATAACACCACTCCCCAAAAGCGGCAGCACTTTGATGTTTGCGTAATCAAGACATAACATTCAAGGTAAGTGTCTGCGATCATACAATAGTAAAGTAACCCAACCAAGGGTTGGTGTCGAATCTCAAGGGAGTGGTTTTGATAATTAATAGAAAAATAAAATTAATTTCCAAATAGTAATATCTATAATTATTATCGAATATAAATATCCTTAATGCAAAGGATTGACACAAGAGTCAATTATCGATTGTGGTTTTTTTTTAGCTAATGAACAAAAACAACAAAACTATAATGATATGAAATCAAAGAGACCAGATTCTTGGGATGTGATAGGAATACGAGTTAAGAAAGATCATTGGGTACACGCTTTTGATATTAAATTTGTTGAATATTTGTGAATACAATAAACTATAGTGGCAGTAAATTCTCTCTCGAGCAACTTACCCAGAATCAAATCGGTTTCTTTTGAAACCGAGTAGCTGCATTTAGTACAACCTCTTCCTCATCCCATTTACTCTCTCGAGCTTAATTTATGTGAGAAGCAATAGGATTTACTCTCTCAAGCTGAACTCATGTCGACCTAACACAACCGGCTATAATTTAAGTAGTCTTGGTTTTACGACCTTTCAATCGAGCTAGCAAAAAACAAAAAAGGTGAAATCGTATTTTGAACTACAATTTCATGATGTTCGAATACAAATACTAAATGGAATGACATTTAAACTGATTAAATTGTCGGCAAGACATACCTAACAAGTAACTTAACCCATATTCACAAAATAGCACCTCAAGAAATGGGGTTTTCTCTAGACATGTAAACGAGGTAAAACTCAATACAAATATCAATTTCCATCTTAAAACACATTAATAAAAAATAATCATTTGGACCCACGTCCAATTTGATTGAGTTGAAACCCATTGAATCTTCATGGTTTCAGAACAAAATTTAACAACCCTTTCAAAACATGAAACTGAAAGTCTTAATAATAATTGTCTATGACCTCATACTAAGTTAACAGTTTAACCAAGTACTTATAATTTTGGAAAATATATGTTACGAAGGACCACTCGGCACAATAAGTCGGAAATGGATGCATCATAATCTTGCTTTTGCCTTCAGCTTCATCGTGTTATAGATCATTTGGGCGACATAGTACTACGTTGCATAACTGCTCGGCAAAACACCAACTTCTCCTTTTCACAACCAATGTGATACTTTTTTTCTAGGATCATACAGTGGAATTAAAGGCAAGGATTAGACCTGTTGGGGACTCGCCAAAGGGGTTCGGTGATCCTCGGATCTTCATTTCTTTAATATTTCAGCTTTCTTTATTTGTTTATGCTTGATTTTTCCCATACTTTGTTTCAAAGACCTAGTACCTAAAAGGTAATTTTTTTCATATGGTTTTGAGACAAAATATGCATTTTATAACACTATTTAAATAAACATATATTGCTTATTTTCTCCAATTTGTGGACTCATCAATGCTCGACTCATAAGTTCATGCAAGGATTATTGGAATGACCCACTCAACTCAACGATCCCCTTATGTAACATATGGTAATAAAATATTATTAAATTAGTTTTAAAAAGGATTTGGAAATCAATACTCAAGAACTTAGAACTTGAATATGCTACTAAAATTATGGAGTTCATGCGAATTTTATGGTCATGAATGACATAACTCAAGGATATCAATGATAATGTACAGTCATGAATGCATATTCCTTAATATAATACTCCCTTACTCAAGTCTTTAAAAATATAAAAGTTATTGTAAAGAATACTCAAAAAGACTTAAACGGACTTCAACAAAAATTACTCTTAACTCTTTCTTGAATTTGAATTATAAATTATGAATTCAAGGTGATGATTCATGTTAGGAATAATATCTTCATGTTAATAAGTAGTTTAGAATGCTTAGATTGAATAGGGAGAAAAGGTACACTTTAAAAGTACATAGATAGGTAAAACGATGAAAAAAGGTGAGGGCAGGCGACGCTGACACACTACTAGGACTCCACCGAAAACCCTCTATAGTGCATCTGGGTCACGCTACCCCATCCGTCCCTATAATGATCCAACGTATTTTCTTATTCGGTTTTTGTCACGACCGGATTCTAGACCCCAGATGAGACTGGCGTTATTGACCTCTCAGAGGTCGCAGACAGGCCTACACACGCCATTGTTACTTAACCTAGGTTAATTTTTAGTGGAAATTTTGGATTTTTTTATTTAATTAGACTTTATAGTAAGAAACATTGAATTCGTATAAGACTATCTACATAAACTCATAAGTGTTCAAAACAACCATCTAACTCAAGATAATCAAATGAAAGATATATTCATAAATATAGAGTAGCCAAACTAGCACCAATACAACGTCTGAAAGTAAATACGAAAGAAAGGCTAGTGGAACATTCTCCACTAGCTCATGCCTACGTCTACACTAGAATAAACAACTAAGCATCCTCGAAAGCATGAGGGCCTAGAAAATCCCGATGAAAGCCCCACGTCTGGATAACTTTTGTGTCGACTCGTAATCTCTAATGTACACCTGTGCCTGCACCTAATAGTAAAGAGTTCTATGGGATTAGTACACACTTGTACTAAGTATGGGTATTTTTAAGCATAAACCAAGTACATGCATGATTAAGAAGATATCTCTCCTAACGATTTGAGATATGGAAAGTCAAGTCAGTGGACTTGCCGAATCGGATTAGGAAAGTCATGCCATTAGAGTAACATGCATCATCATTTGTATCATATTGCACACAAAACATAACATATTGCTTATTAGTACATATGTTAGGACTTTGAATAAATGAGTTTACATTAGGACTTCCCAATGTGAGGGCTCAACATATGGGACCTCAACTAGGGAGCCTTCTTTAGCAAACACAGAGTCTACTTCATTCATTCCTACGTACTTCATTCCATTCGTTCGTAAGCTAGTGTAAACAGCATCCATACCTAGGATGTAGATCAAAACTTTCATCGAGTTTGCTGTACAATGACCAAGAATGACCTAATGTCATTACTTATGTCTAGCCCACCTCTTGATTTTCCTATCCTAACACCTTTGGTATCGTTCATTTCATTATGTGCATTACTTGAGGCTGACCTTATTCTTTCTTTTGGAACTTTAACCTTAACCGACATAGATCATGTGAGCATCATGAAATACAGTGTTTAACACCACACCGAAAAGAGGAGGAATCACTAGCCAAAGTGGACCAAAACATGCTAGTGTATATAGGGAACCGAACCCTGCTAGAACCCTATATTGGCAGTATAGATTCAAAGACTAGGAGATATAAGGTGACCCATACCCGTCTGGTTGGACAGTCTCATCTCATGTGAATTACACGAACCTCTGCCTTCCTGAAAGGAGGAATGGCAACTCATAGCTAGCCTATTGGTGCTCAGTATAAAGTTCCATTACATTCATCGAATACTTCATAGAAGTTGGCTTCTTGCATGAGGCATCATAGCTCATGAGATGATTTATCATCTCATCATTACATATTAAGTGTGATTTGTCCTTACACTTGCATATAGAGTGTGACTGAGACTTGTCTCTTAATATTCAACACTCTCTGATGTGAGTACTTTTGGTGACCTTATATAGGCGTATGTACAACTTGTCTCACTTGCACTAGCCTCATCTTATGGTGCCACCCTGTTCTCTCTTAACATCTTTTCATTTCATCTTTACTCACCTTTGATTATTTGTTCATCGTATAATATACATATGCTCTCTTGGAGTTTACATTGAGGGACATTGATTCTAAGCGTAGATACATCTTGTCTCACTTGGTATAGATTATCCTCATGTAACCACTCTATCTTTTCTTATTCATCGTTTACTATATATATATACTCTCTTAGAAATTTCATTTAGTGACACTGATTTTTAGGCGTAGATGCAACTTATCTCACTTGCACTAGCCTATGGTCATGTAGTCACTCTTTTCTTTACATATTAACTATGAATTCATTCTCAACACTTTCTTTTGGAGTATGCTTGAGATTTTACTTTACATCATTCTACACTCCCCTTACGTGAATTTTTATTTCGTCATATGGCAATGCACGTGGCCTTATAGTATGTTTCACACTATTACATAAACCTTCTAGGTTCACATCATTTCATTACATCCATATTATGTTCGCTTACTTTTAAACGTATGTTGGACTCATGGATCCAAATGTAGAAGCCATGAGACTTCATTCATAATTCGTCTAAGTGACTCATACTAACCAAGATTATGTGGTACAAGACTTATGAATCTTGTTGGTGTGCCAAGATCTTGATTTCTACTGTTAGAGGCAGCATTCATTAAATATTTGTTCATGTACGACTTATGTGTCAATACGGAATTGGGAAAGAGAACCCTATTTTGAAACACTTGAGCAACACTTAATATTATATTAAACTTGGTACTTGCATTTTTCATATTTGGGGGACCCTAGGTCGATCCCCATTACCCCCATAATATTTTCTTTCTTTTCCCTCCTCTCTTTCTCGATTAAGGCAAAGAGATTGTGGGATCAACCCCCCACAAACTCATTCTCTTTCTCTTAATTTTTCTCTTAACTTTATCCAATAGTTTCTAGGTTCAATCCCCACTCACCTCATTTTATTTCTCTTTTATATTTCTCCTAACTCTCTCATCTATTGAAGAGGTTGTGGGTTCAATCACCACTCACCTCATTTATTTTATTCCATTTTTTATCCTAATTCTCTCCTCTATAAATGATGTTGTGGGTTCAATCCCAACTCACCACATTTTATTTTTCTTCTTTATTTTTCTCCTAACTCTCTCATCTATTCAAGAGGTTGTGGGTTCAATCCTCACTCACCACATTTAATTTTCTTTTCGTTTTTCCCATGAACTTTTTATGTAATTTTCATTTGGTGAGATGTTGGGTTCAATTCCCAATGAACTCACAATTTTTAAATTTTTTTAAAAATAGCTCTCTTTTAAAATTTTTGGCCAAAACAAACATTTCCAACAAGATGGAAATTTTGTCTCTTTCAATCCATCTTTCTCTCAAGTTTAAATGTTGAATCTTGGAGTAATTCGAGTGAAAATTTTCAAGCAACATTACCCTTACGTGAACATCAAAATTTTAACATTTACATATACGAAAACACAACATTTATAACACACGAATTTCAGGCAGTAAGATAGTTAATTTACAGCACACCCATGCTCAAACAATTAACGTAACACAATTTTCCGGAATACATATTTTATTCCTTACATAATTTCTAAATACACATTCAATACATAATCATAACTAGACCTAAAATTATCTACAAGAAGACATACCAACACATACTTAGAATATTTCAAAGTATCTAATGGCAGGGGCATGCAACGGGGACAACCTTAGTTTCTCTATTGGATTTTAAACTAAACTTAGGGGTCTCTTGGGAAAGGGATCAAGAAAGAAGAAAACTCATACCTTAATGTCGTTCAACACTTGTTTCAATGCTGCCTATTCCCACGACACCACTACCTCACCACCGAAATCCCGAACCCAATCCGTCGGGAAGAATGTTGTTGATTTTAATTATTAGCTTAGCTTTTTATTTGAGTTTTTGTGTGTAAGTTCTTCAAGAGTGATGAACTATTATTTTCAGTTCTTTTGCTGATCAAAAACATGCGAATGAGAGTGAGAGACGTGAGAATGAGAGGATAAGGATTAGGAGAGTTAGGTGGAGATTTAAAATTATTAATATTATTTTTATTATTTATCAAAAATATTATTTTCCTTTAATTAAATCATCAAATTAAAAATTAATTAATTTAACATAATTCACTAAATATAATAAATAAATTAAATCATTGCTTCCACCAAGGTTCTAACATAGGTGGAGCAAGATTTTGTTCAAAGGGACAATTTCGGCCCTTCATACCCGAATTGCGCCTCCACCATATAAATTAGCTAATTAATTAATTAGGGTAATTAAAATACTACCCTTATCCTGGAAAAGACCATTTTACCCCTACACCATCCAAACTTAAGATCTCTTTAAGTCCGATTAAGACTCATACGGGTAAATTTTCATATTCAAGTGCCCTACATGGCCGGACCCAACCTTTCCTAGCTCAAATTACTCACCAAGTTAGTTGGCTTGGCTGTTGCAAAGGTTCAGAGGTCTGGTTCTACGCGCATAAATACGTTTTAACCCTATGTAATGTACGCATTCTAGATACGTTAGACATACTTAGAATAGTCATTTTTAGGGTTGTTACAGTTTTTTGCTTTAATTTGCCTAGAATCGAAATATTGTTCCAAAGATACATACTGTTATTTGAATACCAAATATAAGTACATGAATATTTATTCGATAAAAACTCTCAAGACTCCTAACATTCCTCTCAAGAACTTCTCAACCCATCCTAATTCAACAATGAAAATAATACTTCAAGAACACAAATCAAGCACATAAATTTCTCAATATTTATCGAGAGATTTGCAATATAAACTCATGATTGGCTAGTGGGTTAAAAAAACCAACACTATGGAAACTTACATACCTCTTAGGATTTAATTGTTAAGGGAAAAACCGAGAAGATTACAAGAAATCTCGACGAACACCTTGAACCATTTCCTTATTTCTCCTATTTTCACTTCTTGAACTTTCTTCTAAAATTCAAAACGCAATTAGGATATGTGAAATAAAAACCGAACGCCTAAATATTACCATAATTTATTTTAATCTATTTTTGTGAGGAAAATACAAAAATACCCTTAATATTTTTGGGTAACTTTTGTTAAATGGAAAACCTAACTTCAAAAAGGCATATCTTCTTCATACGACCTAAAAAATTAGCAAACTCGGTGGCCTTGGAAAGACGACTTAGAGATCTTTCATTTGCTATTTTAAGTGTCTCCTAACTCATCCTTTACTAAAATTTATAGTCCTTTAAAATATAATCCATAACAAAAAAGAACAAAGAAATTACTTGAATGAATTCTCTTTAATTATATGTGGAACTCATGGTTCTATATTTAGTTAGTAACATTAATAGTTAGGAAATTTTAAATTCCTTAGTAAAATCCTACTTACAACGAATCAAGGTTCGAGTCTTTGTTAAAAATATTTAGGGGTGTTAGATTATTTCCCACATAGATCATTCGCCCTTGAATGACGAATAGACTAGTGAGAGAACGAGGTTACACTCCTTATTTTTTATGGCTAACGAACATGCCTAAGAAATAAGGATGGACTAGTTAGTACCAATAGTTGCTAAGTTCTATAGAACCTAAATAAAAATGATGTTATTGTGAACATAGTGTAATAGCTCGAACATCATTAATTACGAAAAAGAAAAATGTCGAGTAAATTGGGTTTCTCAGCCCGATAGAGTGGGCTTGATACAGCTAGGGCAGAGACGCTCTAGCGTGATAAGTGTTCTTCAAATAGGGATGGGCGAGACAAAATGTAAATAACGTGAAGTCTGAGTTTCTACTTTTTCCAAAAACACCAAAAAGAGGCGGTAATCTACCCCACAAACACTCAAAAGGATGCTCTAGCCTTGGGAAGGAAGGATAAACTGTTTTCGAGAGTAATGATGTCGAAAGCTTGAAAATTCCAATAAATTCCACCAACTCATCGTCAAAAACAAGAATTGGAGTGATCATATAATGCAGTAGCTTGGCGCCCTAGTGGGCTCGGTATATTAATTAAGTAGTCTAAATCCATAAATTTTTACGTAGTATATTTTTAACTAGTGGTAGTATTCATATGTAGGCTTTCGTAATCAAAAAAAGAGATTATTATACATATATTCATAAGTGTTACATAAAATGTATACAGTAAGATGAAGCACTATACCGTGAACTAGGGGTATGTTATGGTTAATTCTCCGTTTGGAAAAGAAACTTATTATGAATTTTGTGACATGCATACATGAATGGAATTAGGAATAATATGAATTGTACCTAACGAAAAGACTAAATAAGAAAATTTGCATTCCATAAATTTGTCTTTCATTGTATGAATATGAGAATGTACATGTTGATTTTTATTATGGCTTAACGAATGGATCGGGTTTTGTGTTCCAACACACTAACAACGAGCGGATGTCAGGTACAAATGTACATATAGGATTGGGTTCCACATTCTGGTACTCTAACTTTGATAGGGTGACACAATCCAGCACACTAGCATTTTGGGTGTTAGTTCGATTAGAGGATTATTTAATTGTCATAAACGACTATTGTTAATTATGTGGAATTTGATATGTTTTTGGAAAAGATAATGTGATTGTACATTATGGTCTTATATGTGATTTCACGGTGTTGTAATGTAATTGTGTATATCTCATAATGAATTAACTATGAATGGTCGAATCATGATCGGGGTGTGAGTAGAGACCTAGGGTCCCGACAGTATCATTGTTATTTAGAAATTTATACATTTGTATTTTCATTGAGGATGGGGTTTATGTGAAATCATACTATTAATAATTGGGTTTCCCCCAAACTGAGGTAACATAGAAACGGTTAACAAGCCTTAGTGGAAGTAACATGGGTTTATATGTAGAGTGGTGTAACAAAAGATGTAAGGGTGTGTTGTCAGTGCAGACCTGGTTAGTAGTAGTTATTTAAAAAATTTCCTCTAAGGGATAAGATGGTTGATTATGATCAAGATTGGAGAGAGTAAGTGGTAGTGCCTCCGAGGCATTTTTAAATTATAAGGGTGGAAGAATGAAGAATCTTATTGCATGTTTCTTGCTAGCCGATTTCTTAAATTATGCGGTGGGTATTGGGTTGACCGATGATTCCTACAAGTATGTGTGGTTATACTGATACTACTCTTCCTATGCCTTTTGTCATAGTCTATTCATAGGATTAGTAACGTTTCTTAGGTGCAGACGAAAATAATATCAAACAGCTTCTACTTTTCTATACGGAATATGGAAGTTTTGTCATAACTAATTTTTTTATACATTGGATTCAAACTAGCTCTTGTAACTATTTTAACTAGATCACTAGGGTGTTAATAAGTCTATAAGTCTTAGCTTTGAAACATTTAAATTCTTATTTCATACAAATCTATATGAAATTGTTGCGATATCTTACTGTTCTTAATCTTCCATTTGTTTTAAACGGTTAGTAAAAGAGGGTCATCCTTCTTAGATATTATAGTAGGTGCCCGCATTATACGATGGGTTGGATTGTGAAAAACTTTATATCAGAGCCCAAGTTAGCGGTCTCAAGTATAATAGAAAAATGTGTGATAAAATTATGCGGATTGGTGCGTTGAAGTCCACATCTAATCTTCAAGAACCTATAACCCATTATACGAAGACATTTAATTTATTCTACTTTTTCATGTGAATTGTTTCTTGGGGTTTGACTTGAGTCCAACATGTATATCCTGAATCCATTTAGTTTCTCAATAAATTTAGATGGATGTCGTAGTCACGGTTGAAGGGACACAAGCAAGGTCAATTGGAAAAATGAGAAAGTTCCATTTGGTATATGGCCATAAAGGTTGTGTAAATTCATGGATGATAAATAATGGTCATCCATGGAGCAAATAAATTAAATGATTTGGATTTGTATGTGATTTTAACTTGAAAATTTGAACTAATGCATATTTTTGTGTAAATTAGTTATTGGTGTGAAAGGTATGATTGCTTGGAAGCTATGAAATGACTATGTGCACAATATTGCTCTTCTAGATTATTATTTGTGCAATATGCATGACTAAAAGTTCAAAATTGTGCGAGTGATAATTGCCAGAGTTAGGTTCAAGGGGCTAGATAAATTTCAACGTAATTCGTGAACAAAATTTGATGTATGTTGCCACCAACTATAACCGTGTGAGATTCTGGGTATTTCAAGGGAATGTGTGTGGTGATACGCTAAAACTTACTTCTTAAATAAGAAGTAAAGCAGTCGTATCAAGTAAAAAATCCATTTAATGAGCTGCAATTCATTAAGTGGAATGGTTCATACAACATAAGTATAAAAAATTCAGCTGGAAGTTCATTCTTCACTACTTGTACATTGGCTAAATCACAGCAACCATCCTCTTGACATTGCTACAATGTATTCAAATTTATGCGGAAAATTAAATACATCACAAAACAATGGATATTGAATGATTTATAAAATATAAACTTTTTTAGAAATTTTTGTTCCCCAACATCAAAAATTACATCCATGATAAAAAAAATATAGAGGCGTATTTCGTCAAGTGAAGAATCAAACCCATTTATACTTATTTCGTTATTAAGACTCAGGGCACCCAGAAATCAACTAAGAAAGATAAAAATACGAGCTAAAGCTAAAATTTAGACTTTAAAAGATAGAATTCTAACCCGATAAACACTATTCCAAAAAAATCGTGTTCTTCAGCAAGAACTATTATAGAACTCATATTCTTCAGGGAGATTATCTTAAGCTCTTTCACACTTTAGCCATAAATCTGTCTAAAATCATGTTCTTCAACAAGAAATCTGAGTGAAAAGTGTGACGGAGAGACTTAGCTTCAGTTTATCTTGCCAACACCCCAATCAATTCCTTCTAAACAAAAAAAAATAAAATTCATTCATAACAAGAAGATTGTTTAGCTTGATGAAATTGGTTTTTGGTAAAATAAGATCGTACTTAATCTTGACGAAATCTTCAGCATAGAGAAGAGAAAGCTCAATCAACTCGTTGAGTTCTTCAACTTGATGAGTTCTTTACTGAAAGAAAAATTGTGAGTTCTTCAGTCAAAGGGAAAGCGTGATTTGAGTGAAAGAGAAAGTATGTTAAGACCAAGTGAGTTTTTGTCGTTATTTTTCTATGATTTACTATTAAATTTTGTTGTTTTGGCCTATAAAAATGGGAGGAATAGTTAAAATTGTTTGAGAGAATATGAAATTTTTGTAAAATCTTAAGGCCACACTTATAATGTGTTGTTTTTATAATAATAAAAATAGGACACTTTAAAAGTTTGGCCATACATGTAAAAAATTGTTGCCAATTATATGATATTGTAGCAACACTTATAAAGTGTAGCTTATATCATTAAAGAGTACACTTTTCAAGTGTTGCCAATACTATTTTTGCTAAAAAAATTTATAAAAATTGGCAACACTTTAAAAGCGTCTCCAAAATACATTCGGCAACAATTTAAAAATGAAGTATAGAATTAATGCGGCTGTAGACCTAAAATGGTGTAGTAAGAGATTATTTCAATTAAAATGTCCTCTTTGACAGGATTTTGCATAATGTCATACTTAGTACAATATTTGTACTAATACCCTACTTATCTATACTCTATAACTATAGGTTGAAAGCAAGTGAAGGTTCGTAGAAGGAAAAGCTTGGGAAGTTGACTCGCTCAAGACTTGGTAAGACCTCATATATTCAAGGACATAGTCTATGTTTCTTTAGTTCTTATTTAAGACTTATTATGTATTTCTCTCAATGTTAAGGGTCGTGACCCTAAGATATTTAAGTTTTGTCTTGATATTTGCTTGTGAGGATGAGACTTATTTCGTAGTATTTTATGAAAGAGTTTCTTATGTATATTGTTGTGAAAAGCTTTAATTCCACACTATTTCTCATATATTATGTAATGAATGATAGCTAAGACGCTTGTATAAGACCTACGAACTATTAAGTATGTCGTGTGACAACTCAAGAGTGATCCTTTCCTCTACGGTGTACTTGCGGGTCGTTACAAATTTGGTATTAGATCATCAGGTTTTGGGAAATAGTTTAGGGTCCAATGTCTCAAAAGCTACATCTAGTAGAGTCTTGTTCATCGGTGTGAGTGGCAAAACATGCATGAGTGAGTGGCTATAAGCTGATAGAAGTTTCTCTTTCTTCAGTACTCTAGTGTTGTGCCATAGATTTGAGTTTTATAAGTGTCTTTTATAAATCTTTTCTATTATGTTTATAGGTTATGAATATAATGACGACACCTTCTACAAGGGAGGTGGCAAGAGTATCTAATGAGAGGATTCGTCCCTGCGGTGAGAATGTTCCTATAGTTGACCAAGAGAATGTGAATGAGGCAGTTCCCCCTCAACAGTCTCAAGGACGTCATGTGCCCCAAATGCCTCCTATGCCTCATTGTCCACAAATCTCCCTATGTTGAAGGGGATATGACTAATGAAGAGATAAGGGCTGCTCTTGAGGATTTGACCTGACTCATGACGACTCAAGCTCGTGTCGTTACTAATCATGTGGTTCCCCAAGCTAACCTAGGAGTTGGACCTCAACCCAATGCAAGTACTCCCGCTTCTAGAATTTAGGATTTCATGAGGATGAACCGTCAAACTTTCCATGGCACTAAGGTTGATGAGGATCCACAAGGCTTCATAGATAAGGTGTTCAAGGTGGTGGATGCTATGGTGTTCCTTGTAGGGAAAAACGGAACTAGCTGCTTATCAACTAAAGGAAGTAGCTGAAGTGTGGTTTGAGAAATGGAGGGATGAGAGACCCTTAAGTGAAGGCCAGGTAGATTTGGAAGTTTTCAACGCGGCTTTTCTTGATAGGTTCTTTCCCATAGAGTTGAGGGAGAGAAAGTTGGTGAAATTCATGAACCTTCATCAAGGGGGGATGAGTGTAAAAGTGTATTCTCTCAAATTCACCAAACTTTCTAAGTATTCCTAAACCATGGTAGCCAACTCTAGGGCTAGATTGAATAAGTTTGATATGGGAGTGTCTAGCTTGGAGAAGAAGGTTGCCCTACGACAATGCTCCATAATGATACGTATATTTCTAGGCTCATGATGTATGCTCAACAAATTGAGGTTCTAATCTTAGGAAGATGAATAGAGATGGAAAGAGGCCTAGGTCGGATGAACCAAGTCCACCCAATATTAAGAAGAGGTTCTATTATCAAAACTCCTCCATGTGGAATAACGAGGTATGGTACTTATGGGAAATAACACTTCTGTAGGTGTCTTGCCGGAACGGATGGTTGCTTTGGGTGTTGTAATACGGGTCATAAGATAAGAGATTGCCCTAATCTCAAGTCAAAAGGAAAGGAGGTTAAGCAAGTTTCTTATGGTGATCCGAATCCTAATGCTCCAAAGAAGAATCGTTTCTATGCACTCAGAGCTAAAGAAGGAACTAGTCCGGAGAGAAGGCCCCGGTAAGTCATAATTCCTTATGGTTGTTTTTTTTGTCTTAGATGAGTTTACTCTAAGTGGGGGAGAATAAGTTGAGTAGTAAGGTGTTAGATAACTTTATCTTCTACTTCTATTCTTACTCAAGCTTGAGACCAAAATCCTTAGTACTTTGTTTATGTTTTGGAGTCTTGAATCTGAGCATGAGTTGCATGTCTCCTTATGGTATGAGTTTCAATGATGACATGAAGTTGGATTTCCTTCTGAATTCGTGTGTGGATTAGGGATGTTTTGACCATGAGGTTATGTGTTATATGCTTCTAATTGAGTCCTTGATGTCCTTGAAAGTGTTTAGTGTCATTCGAGGACGAATTTTCTTCTAAGTGTGAGAGAATGTAGAGACCCTCATAATGAACTAGGTTGAACTAGAGCTTCACAACTTTTTCCGGAGTTATTAATGTTTTAAAATAGTAAAATGTAATGTTTGAAGTCAGTTTGGTATGTTTGGAAGTCAAATATTTAACAACGACCATGACATTTGGAAGTTAGGCTTGTGTGTACGCTAGTGTGTCCTTGTTTGTTGTGCACAATTTTAGGTGTTTTTTGGAGTCTACAACCATTAGGGATGACCCTAGTATCTAGATTGACATACATTGGGTCAAAACATTTGAGTACGACACCCAGGGGACAAACCTAAAAGCCCCCAAAGAGGACCCAAACATTGGACAAAGAAGTGTGCAGCACCTAAGTTAGGAGGCCACCTCGCGTCGCTGTGCCTGTATGTCGCGCAAGTGGCACGAGGCTCACTGCCTCAAAAATGTTGAGAGGAAAAATCAGGAGCTGCCTCGGGGATGCGCAGCCACTTCCCAGATTTGGTCGTGTTGTTTTAAAGTAAAATTGGACTTCGGAAAAGGGTCCAATTAGTGTTGGGGTCTTTTGGGAACTTTGGGGATTATTCTGGACGGTTTTAGGTCACTTTAAAACCCATTCCCCCCACCAATTCCAACCATCAAGTTCAAAACAAAAATCTCTCCAAAACCTTGTTCTCCAAACACCTCCATTTTCAAGAAAATTCAAGCTCCAAGGAAGAAGACCAAATTCTTCAAGTTTCTTCACAAAATACCGTGGTTTTTTTCATATTAAGGTATGGTATTTCATCCTTTAACCTTCTTTCATTGAAGGAGCCATTCCAAAGTGATTTCAAAAAGGGTTTCAAACTCTAACTTCTTCTATATTTGACTCTAAGCATGGGCCTTTGCATGAGAACATTTTAATGATTAAAATGTATTATTTTTAGTGATAGTTGATAATTTTAATGTCAAAACCCTAATAAACACATGTGTATGCATATATCCAACTTTTTGCTCATAAAGTGGGTTTAATGTGTATGATTTGATTATGTTAGAAATATGGTTTCCTTTATGATATTTTGTGATAAGATGCGACCTTAAATTCTATTTTTGTTGTATTGTTGGAGAAACTTTGAAAAAGGTGTTAAAGGCTTGGATGGAGGGTAAGTTGTTCTCTCTTGATTAGTTCTTATGGTGAAATGATCTTGAGTGGTATGGTACACATTGGGTGGATGTTTTTTCTTTAAGTATGAGAATGTTTATATATGTTTATTATGGCCTGAAGACATAGATTGTGAAGTGAAGTGATAATTTTAATGATATACATGTGGTACTGTGATGAAGTTGTTGATGTTTGACTTGAAGAGATCATGTCTAAATGAAGTATGTGTATGTGTGAAGCATGAAAGATTGTGAATTTTGAGGAATTAAGGTGCAAACATAGTTGGAAGTCAATGTTATGAAATTGATGATTATGTGAAGGCTTGCTCACAAGTACTTACACACACACTGTTTGAATGAAATGAATGAAGTTAATTAATGAGAATGGGGTATTATAGTGTAGACACTCTTCATGAGTCGAGATGAAATGTCTAGACCATCCCCTAATATTCTTAAAAAACATTAATTAATGAATAAGGGGGATTTTGGGGGTGAAGACTTTTCGTGAGTTGAGATGAAGTGTTTAGTAGCGACCTCACTATTCCCAAGAGATTTCGAACATAGGTTGGAGGTTTAATACCCTTCGTGAGTTGAGATGTGGTGTTCAAAAGTAACCTCTGCAGATAAGTACCCTTCATAAGTTTATGTGTGGTACTAAATACATATCCCTTAACCTATAATGAACGAATGTTTATGACTCCGTGGTGGAGTTATGCTTAGGACCGAGAGGATTTGAAGAAATGGTGGATACACTTCATGAGTAAAGATGTTTTATCCAATATACCTTTTGAAATTACTACTCCTCGTTAGTACCGAGTGAGTTACTTAGAAGCTATCTCCTTATCCCTTAATTATGCGCCATCATACGAGTAGCTATTGGAAAATGTATGTAAAGACTCAAGAATGACCCCACCTTAGGGAAGTGAGGATCCCTCATCCGGTAGGGGTTAATACCGGGATTCCATGTCTATCTCTTATGGTCTATGTCGGTTAAAGATAGCCCCTACAAAAGAGTGTAATGAACTAAATCTTATAAAGGGTGTACTACTTAGGGTAGGTGGTGGTATGGGACGCTATCTATCCGTTGTACAAGTTGGCATTTTGAGGGAGTCTTGGTGTGTCCTTATGTGAAAAAAATGAATGGGTCATTATGTGATGTAAATGTAGTATTATGACTTTATGTCTAATAAAAGTGAAGTATGTTGATTTTATTTCTAAGATTCATGAAGTATGATTATTTATGTGTAAGATTTATGAAGATTATGTAAGTAATGAATATGATGTGTGCCTAGTCTATGGGAATCCGCAAGGAGCACTAAGGTTGAAGTAGTAGTATAGGATGCTACTTTCACATTGCACTAAATGTAATTTGGGGGTTGTCTTGGAGGAATTTTAGTATATGAAGTCCTTAAATGCAAGTACGTTCCGCTAGTACTTTTGATATTTAATGTGGGCTTGTTAAATGCGGTGAAGTATACTAATCTTTGGTAGTCTTAATAATCACTTAGGTGTGAATTAAAGAGATTGTATGGGCAGTTTCGCCATGTATTACCTTGGTGAGTCTTTGGATAACTTTGGATAGGGAAATTTATGGGAAATCGGTTTACCGTAAAGTGCATTCTTATGTTATAATTATGGAAGTTTTATTCTATGTGTTAAGTGATGATCTATTTGATGTTTTGTGAATATATTCATGAAGATTTTACTTAAATAGCATGAGAAATTTATTTCTATTAAATGTCCTCTTTTACATGATTTTGCATAAAGCCATACATAGTACAATCTTTATTCTAACCCCATATTTTTCTATTCTTTATAAGTATAGGTTGAAGACAAGTGAAGGTTCCTAGAAGGCAAAGCTTGGGAAGTTGACTCTCTCAAGACTTGGGTATTTCCTCATATATTCGAGGACATAGTCTTTGCTTCTTTAGTTCTTCTTTAAGACTTATTATGTATTTCTTTCAATGTAAATGGTTGTGGCCCTATTATATTTAATTTGTGTGTTTAAGTTTGCTTGTGATGATGAGACTTATTCCTTAGTATTTTATGAAGAGTTTCTTATTTAAACTATTGTGAAATATTTTAATTCCGCACTACTTATCATATCTTATGTAATAAATGATACCAAAGAGGCTTGTAAAAGACCTCCGAAGGGTCAAGTATGTTGTGTGACGACTCAAGAGTACTTCTTTTAGGGTTTACTTGCGGGACATTACACTTAGCTAGGAACAAAAAACCCCTTCATATGGCGAATCGCTCCCTAAATCACCCTGTTAAGATACACAATGCTATATTGGTAACGGTTAATCAATTCATCTATCTATTTACTTTTGTTAATCTTTATATTGAGATTGACATTTGAATTCTCATTATCATTGGAAGAAAATTTTTAGCAACCATGAGAGCATTAGTGGATCCTGATAGTAGGGAGTTGAAATTGCGGTGAAAGAAGATGAGTGTAACAACCCTAAAAAAATTGATATGCTAAGTAATGCTTAATATATCTAGAATGTCTACGATTAGACCGGGTTCACACGGATTGATGCACGTAGAACCAGACCTCTTAAATCTTGATATAGCAAAGCCAACTAACTTGGGGAGTTAGTTGAGCTAGGAAAGGTTGGGTCCAGCCATTTAGGGCTCCCGAATATTACAATTTACTCGAATGAGTCTTTACCGGACTTAAAAAGGGAAAATCTTATGTTTGGAGGATCTAGGGCTAACATGGTATTTTTCCAGGCTAAGGGTAATATGGTAATTACCCTATATATGTAATTAATTATTTAATTTATAAGGTGGATGAGCATTTTGGTTAGAGAGATCCGAAATTACCCTTTTAGGAAAATCTTGCTCCACACGGGTTCGAACCTAGGTGGGAGCACTGATTTAATTTGTTTTATTTAAATTGGTAGATTAATTTAATAAATTAATAATAACTGCTGATTTACAAAAAAGGAAGATCAGATTTAATTTATTAATTATTAATTATTAATTAATTTGACTTAGTCTTGCCAACAAGTCCTAGTTCTAAAAGGACACTACCTCACACTTCTCTCTTTCACGCCTATCTATCCATTTCTCACGTCTGCCTCTCTCGCAACTTCACGTTTTCTCTCTACTTTACAAAACAGAAAACAAAAAAAAAATTCTTCACAGTTGAAGAACTTACAAAAATACAAACGAACAAGCTAATCTAAGAAACGAAAAGTTAACCAAATTTCTAGTCGGGTAAGGTGTGAGATTTGTTGGTTGACGTGAATTCGTGGTAGGTTTTGCAGCAAGTTCCACTGTTTAACAAATTTAAAATCAGGTATGGGTATCTGTCCTGGACTCCTTTCTCCAAGATAATTTTCTTTCTAATGAATTCAACGAATCGTGAAACTAGGGTTGTTCTCGTTCTTGTAGAACTCCTTGTCCCTAGTATCCCTTTGATCTCAATGTGAAATAGATTAGAGTTCATGTTGTTGATATGTTTTCTTGTAGTTTAAGTATGAAGTGTGATTTTCGTGATAATGTGTTCATGATTATTATTTTGGAATTTTATGCTTGTTAAGTTATGCTAACCAAAATTATGTGAAAAATGATATGTTTTTATGGTTGAATTTTATGTGCGAATGTTTGTGTAAATCATGAGGTGTAAAAGTGGTGTAATGTTGCTGGAAGTAATGGTAATTCTTGGACGAATATAATCATAAAAAGATAACACTTAAATATGCACCAAATGATCCACAAAATGCCTTAAGAATTAACGTATGAATGATGACAAAAAGAAGATGATAATAGTGAAAATTTTCCAGCATTTGGTAGGTTGGGTTTGGCCAAACAAAGTGGTACAAAATGCAATGAAAAATAAATGTAAAATAAGTGAAATCACTAAGGATTGAACCCGAGACATCATTACATGAAAGCTACAAAAAAATCAACAAAAGATTAAGACAAAAATGGTTTGGAATAGACTAAATTTCAAGCCTGCTTGAAATTGTAGTCTCGGCCATCTTTTAAAAAAATGAGCTTCGTTTTAAAATTTTTTTAAAATGTGAGGTCATTGTATATTGAACCCATGACCTCACTAAATGAAAATTTCATAAAACTTTCGTGAGAAAAATGCAAGGAATAATAGATGTGGTGAGTGGGGATTGAACCCACAACCTCTTGAATGGATGAGAGTGTTAGGAGAAAAATAAAGGAGAAAATAAATGTGGAGAGTGGGGATTGAACCAACAACCTCTTGGATAGGTGAGAAAGTTAAGATATAAATTAAAAGAATAATAATGAGCTTTTGGGGGATTGAACCCACAATCTTTTTGGCTTAAACGAAAAAGGAGAGGAGTAAAAGAAAGGAAATATTATGGGGTTGATGGGCATCGAACTAGGGTCCCTCAAGTCTAAAAAATGCAATTATCAAGTTTAAAATAAGATTAAGTGTTGTCCAAGCGATTCAAAATCGGGTTACCTTTCCCAATTCCGTATTGACACATAAGTCATACATAAGTAAATATTTAATGAATGGTGCCTCTAAAGATCAAAGTCAATATCTTTGCATATCTACAAGATACATAAGTTTTGTACCACATAATCTTGGGTAAATATGAATCACTTAGACAAACTATGAATGAAGCCTCATGGCTTATGTGTGGATTCGTAAGTCTAGCATAGATTTAAAAGTAGGTGAGCCTAAGATGTATCTGATAAAATGATGTAACCCTAGAAGGGTTGAGTAATAGTGTGAAACACACTAAATGGACAAGTGCATTGGCATATGATGAAATGAACATTCATGTGAAGGGGTTAGTATTTATGAAAAGCAAATGTGTTAAAGTAAATAAATGAGGTGACAATATTATAAGAGGCTAATATGAAAGATGAGAGAAATCTTAAATGATCCTAAGTAAATGTTACCAAAAGGTACTCACCTATGAAAGTGTAAAGCTAATGAAGAGACCAGTCTGTATGATCACTATAATAAAAGTATTGAAGTTAATGCATACTTAATACTAATGATGAGATGAGAAATCATCTAATGAGCTATGATGTCCTCATGCTAGAAGCCAACTTCCATGACGTATGAGTTGAATGTAATGGAACTTTATACTGAGCCCCGGGTTAGCTATGAGCGGTGAGGCCTTCCTTCGGGAAGGACGGAGGTTTACGTAACTCTCATAAGATGAATCTGTCCGGAACGACAGGTATGGGTCTCCATATATCTCCTAGTCTTTGAACCTATACTACTTATATAGGGATTTAGCAGGGTTCGGTTCCCTATATGCGCTAGCATATTTTTGTTCACTTAGGCCGATGATTCCATCTCTTTTTGGTGTGAGAATTACATACAGGATTTCATCATGCTCACATGATCTATGTCGGTTAAGGTTAAAGTTCCCAAAAAAGAATGAGGTCAGCCTCAATGAATGCACATAATGAAATGAATGATACCAAAGGTCTTAGGATAGGACAATCAAGAGGTCAGCTAGACTCAAGTAATGATACTACGTTATTGTTGGTCATTGCACAGCAAACCCGACGAAATTCCTAAACTACATCCTAGGTATGACTAGTGATTGCACTTGTATATGACTAAATGAAAATGCAGTACGTGTTAATGAATGAAGCAGAATTTGTGTTTGCTAAAGAAGGCTCCCTAGTTGAGGTCCCATATGTTGAGCCCTCATTTTGGGAAGTCCTAATGTCAAGTCCATGATTCCAAGTTCTCATGGCATATGAAAGAATGATGTGAACTACGTGATATGATATCTGCAATAAGTTTTGTGCTGCTTGCAAAATATATGTATAATGATGCATGGTACTCTTATTGCCTGACTTTCCTAATCCAAACTTGGCAAGTCCACTTACTTGACTTTTCATAAATTATGTTGTTAGGAAAGAGATATTCTAAATCATGCATGTCCTTGGTGTGTTCTTGAATATACCCATACTTAGTACAAGTGTGTACTAATCCCATAAAATATCTACTTTTAGGTGCAGGTACTGGTGGTCGTTAGATCTTACAGTACGACATTGCAGCTATCCCGGCGTGGAGCATTCATCCAGATTTGGTAGGCCCTCATTCTTTCGCGGACTCTTGCCCAATATATTCTAGCTTAGATATAGGTTTGAGTTAGTGGAGTATGTTCCACTAGCATTTCTTTCTAATCTTATTTCACACATTGTATTGGTGCCATTTTTGCAAGTATACACTTAATGCATTATGGAACTATTTCTTTTATTTGGTGATCGTAATATTAGATGGTTGATTTTTTTATGTTTATGAGTTTAAGTAGAATTTCTTAAATGAATGTTAAGTACAAAAGGTTCAAATTTTAAGCTAAAATTAACCTAGATGAAGTAATGATGACGTATGTAAGCTTGTTTGCGACCTCTGGAAGGTCAATGACGCCGGTCTCGTCTGCGGTCTAGATTCTGCTCGTGAGAATGTGTGTATCAGAGTGCTAGGCTACATTCCTAGGATAATAAGTTCACATCAACCACATTGAGTAGTTTCTAAGTCATGGTAGTGAAGTGCACCACTATCCTGAATTAGAGACTGCATAATGTATAGGAAAAATTCCCTTCTTTTGATCTTATTGTGCCTTTTCATAATGTTTGAATTCTTGGTGTTATGAACGTGTCTAACATCAATCCTTATTGTTTTAAGAAAATGAACACTAGGAGGAACACTGATAAGAGGAGAGGAGGAGCAGTTGCCGGGGGTAACCATGTTCCACCCCAGGCACAAGCTTAATGAGTGGCCATGCCAGTTAACCAAGCTGGGTTGACTTATGAAGAGATGCGGACCACACTGGCTCAGATGGCCCAGGCCATCACCATGCAGGCCAAGGCTATGACGGCCCAGTCCAACAGACAGAATGTTCAGAGGCAGGAACCACATGTACATAGAATGGCAGACAGGCTACGAGATTTCAAGAGGATGAATCCTCCTATTTTCATAGGGTCCAAGACTTCAGAGGATCCCCAAGAGATTGTGGACGAGGTGCATAAGATTCTGGTGGCCATGGGGGCCACAGATACGGAGAAGGCTCAGCTAGCTTCCTATAAGCTCAAGGATGTTGCACATACTTGGTGCAAGATGTGGCAGGATAGCCGAGTGTTGGGCGGAGTTTTAGTGACTTGGGATCTGTTTAAGAAAACCGTTCGGCAGCGATTCTTCTCCAGGGAGATGAGGGAGGCAAAGGTTGAGAAATTTATAAACCTTAAGCGGGGATTTATGACAGTCAAGGAGTATCCCTTGAAGTTTTTTTAATTGTCCAGGTATGCCACATCCCTTGTGTCTTACATCAGGGATGAGATGAGCAGATTCCTCACAGGAATCACTAGAGATCTGGAGGAGGAGTGTCGGGTGGCGATGCTCCACGATAACATGGACCTCTCAAGGCTGATGGTGCATGTCCAGTAGGTAGAGGAAAGCCACAAAAAGAGGGGCGTCCTTGAATCTAGGAAGCCTAAGACTTCTGATTAGGTAGGTCCTAGCAATGGTGGCAACAGGAACAACTTCGGCGTCTCTGAGCAGTCCAGATTCAAAAAGGGCCATAAGAGTTCAAGGTACTCTAACTTTTAGAGGAGTGCAACACTTATAGAAGGCAAATCCCAGCCCTAGAAGGGAAATGGAGGTGCTTTGAAACGTCCCCGAAAGGAGTGTGCCAAGTTTGATCGTGATCATAGTGGAGAGTGCAGACATGGTACAAATGCCTTCTTCGGTTGCGGAAAGAACAGGCACTTGGTAAAGGACTGCCCACAGAGAAGGAATCAGGATGGAGGTAATGCTCATCCTAGGCCTAACCCACAAGGTGAAGTAGCAGCCGAGCCTCCTAAGAGGAGCAGGTTCTACGCCCTGAAGGGCAGGGAGGAACAGGAGAAGTCCGTTGGTCACAGGTATGCTGCAAGTATTCTCAAATTTTGTTTATGCTTACTGAATCATGGTTCTACGCTTTCGTTTGTAATTTCTTTGCTTCCTCTCATCCTTGAGATATTTCCTGAAGTTTTGCATGATCCTATAGTGGTTGGTACACCTTTAGGACAAAATGTAAGAACTTATAGAGTATACAAGGATAACCGAATAGTTGTATGCTGTAAGACCATGTGTGCAGACTTGGTTGAGTTACCAATGCATGATTTTGATGTTATATTATGACTGTCATTGTGCTGGATAGCTAGTAGTGTCATTTGGGGACGAATGATCCTAAGGGGGGATAATGTAACAACCCTAAAAAATGGATATGCTAAGTAATGATTAATTTGTATAGAATGCCTACGATTAGACCGGGTTCACACGGATTGATGCGCGTAGAACCAGACCTCTGAACCCTTGCGAGAGCTAAGCCATCTAACTTGGGGAGTTATTTAAGTTAGTAAAGGTTGGGTCCAACCATGTAGGGTTCCCGAATATTAAGATTTACTCGGATGAGTCTTTACCGGACTTATAAAGGGGAATTCTTAAGTATGGAGAGTCAAGGGGTAAAATGGTCTTTTTCCAGGATAAGGGTAATATGGTAATTACCCTAATTATGCAATTAATTATTTAATTAATAAGGTTGAGGGAGATTTTGGGTTGAGAGGTCCGAAATTGCCCTTTTAGCAAAATCTTGGTCCACACGGGTTCGAACCTAGGTGGGAGCAATGATTTAATTTATTTTATTTAAATTGATAGATTAATTTAATAAATTAATAATAATGGATGATTTTAAAAAAAGGGAAAATTATATTTTATTTATTAATTATTAATTATTAATTAATTTGACTAAGTCTTGCCAACAAGTCCTAGTTCTAAGGGGACACTACCTCACACTTCTCTCTTTCACGCCTATCTATCTATCTCTCACGTCTGCGTCTCTCTGAAGTTCACGTTTTCTCTCTACTTTACAAAACAGAAAACAAAACAAAATTTCTTCACACTTGAAGAACTTACAAAAATACAAACGAACAAGCTAATCTAAGAAACGAGAAGTTAACGAAATTTCTAGTCGGGTAAGGTGTGGATTTGTTGGTGGACGTGAATTTGTGGTGGGTTTTGGGAAGAAAGTTCAACTGTTTAAAAAATTTAAAATTAGGTATGGGTTTCTCTCCTTCACTCCTTTCTCCAAGAGAATTTTGTTTCCCATGAATTCGACGAACATGAAACTAGGGTTGTTCCCGTTCTTGTAGAACACATTGTCCTTAGTTATCCCTTTGATCTCAGTGTGAAATAGGTTAGAGATCATGTTGTTGGTATATTTTCTTGTAGTTTAAGTATGAAGTGTTATTTTCGTGATAATGTGCTCATGATTATGTGTTTTGAATTGTAAGAATGTTAAGTTATGTCAACAGAAAGTATGTGAAAAATGATATGTTTTTATGGTTGAATTTTATGTGCGAATGTTTGTGTAAATCATTAGGTGTAAAAGTGGTGTAATGTTTCTGGATTTGATGGTAATTATTGGCCGATTGTAATCATAAAAATATTAAACTTAAAGATGCACCAAATGATCCACAAAATGCCTTAAGAATTAACGTATGAATAATGATAAAAAGAAGCTGAAAATAGTGAACAAATTTCCATCATTAGGTAGGTTGGGTTCGGCCAAACAAAGTGGTACAAAATGCAACGAAAATGAATGTAAAATAAGTTAAATCACTAAGGATTGAACCCAAGACATCATTACATGAAAATTACAAAAAAAATCAACAAAAGATTAAGACAAAAATGGATTAGAAGAGACAAAGTTTCTAGCTTGCTAGAAATTGTAGTCTCAGCCAACTTTTTAAAAAAATAGCTTCGTTTAAAAATTTTTAAAAATGTAAGGTCATTGGAGATTGAACCCATGACCTCACTAAATGAAAGTTTTATAAAAATTTTCGTGAGAAAAATTCAAGGAAAAATAGATGTGGTGAGCGGGGATTGAACCCACAACCTCTTGAATGGATAAGAGTTAGGAGAATAATAAAGGAGAAAATAAATGTGGAGAGTGCGTATTGAACCAAAAACCTCTTGGATAGGTGAGAAAGTTAATATATAAATTAAAAGAATAATAATGAGCTTTTGGGGGATTGAACCCACATTCTTTTTGACTTAAACGAAAAAGAAGAGTAGAAAATGAAAGGAAATATTATCGGGTTGATGAGCCTAAGATGTATCTTATATAATGACGTAACCCTAGAAGGGTTAAATAAGAGTGTGAAACACACTAAATGGCCAAGTGCATTGGCATATGATAAAATGAACATTGACGTGAAGGGGTGAGTAATAATGAAAAGCAAATGTGTTAAAGTTAATGAATGAGGTGACAATATGATAGAGGCTAATGTGAAAGATGAGAGCAATCTCAAATGACCCTAAGTAAATATTACCAAAAATGTACTCACCTATGAGAGTGTAAAGCTAATGAAGAGACCAGTCTATATGAACACTCTAATACAAGTATTGAAGTTAATGCATACTCAATACTAATGATGAGATGAGAAATCATCTAATGAGCTATGATTTCCTCATGCTAGAAGCCAGCTTCCATGATGTATGAGTTGAATCTAATGGAACTTTATACTGAGCACCGATAGGCTAGCTATGAGCGGTGATGCCTTCCTTCGGGAACGACGGAGGTTCACGTAACTCTCATGAGATGAAATTATCCGCCATGACGGGTATGGATCTCCTTATATCTCCTAGTCTTTGAACCTATACCACCAATATAGGGATCTAGCAAGGTTCAATTCCCTATATACACTAGCATATTTTTGTTCACTTTGGCGTATGATTCCACCTCTTTTTAGGGTGGGGATTACACACTGGATTTCATGATGCTCACATGATCTATGTCGATTAAGGTTAAAGTTCCCAAAAAAAGAATGAGGCCAGCCTCAACGAATGTACATAATGAAATGACCGATACCAAAGGTGTTAGGATAGGCAGTCAAGATAGACTCAAGTAATGACACTAGGTTATTCTTGGTCATTGCACAACAAACGCGATAAGAGTCTTAAACTACATCCTAGGTATGACTAGTTATTGCACTAGTATATGACAGAAAGAAAATGAAGTACCTGTGAATGAATGAAGTAGAATTTGTGCTTACTAAAGAAGGCTCCCTAGTTGAGGTCCCATATGTTGAGCCGTCATCTTGGCAAGTCCTAATGTCAAGTCCATGATTCCAATGTCTCAAGGTAGATGAAATAATGATGTGAACTACGTGATATGATATGTGCAATACGTTATGTGCTGCTTGCAAAATATAATTATGATGATGCATGGTACTCTCATTGCATGACTTTTCTTATCCAAATTTAGCAAGTCCACTGACTTGACTTTCCATAAATCATTTTGTTAGGAAAGAGATATTCTAACTCATTCATGTCCTTGGTGGGCGCTTGAATATAACCGTACTTAGTACAAGTGTGTACTAATCCCATACAATATCTACTTTTAGGTGCTGGGACAGGTGTACGTTAGAACATACACTACGACGTTGCAGCTATCCGAACGTGGAGCATTCATCCTGATTTGGTAGGCCCTCGTGTTTTCGAGGACACCTTTCCATTATATTCTAGCTTATATATAGATTTGATTTAGTGGAGTATCTTCCACTAGTGTTTCTTTCTTATCTTATTTCACGCATTGTATTGGTGTCATTTTGGCAAGTATACAATGAATGCAGTATGGAACTATTTCTTTCATTTGATAATCTTAATATTAGTTGGTTTATTGTGAACGTTAATGATTTTAAGTAGAATATCTTAAATAAATGTTAAGTAATAAAAATTTAAAATTTTCTGCTAAAATTAATCTAGATGAAGTAACAATGACGTATGTAGGCTTGTCTACGACCTTTGAGAGGTAAAATACGACGGTCTCGTCTGGGGTATAAACTATGGTCGTGATAATGAGGTCACATTTAATGTGTGCAGATAAATTAAACACCCAGGTGATATTTATGTGGTTTCGACGATTGGTGTATTTGATGAATCTCTTGACAGTGTGAGCCATTTGACGTGTATGAGTTAACCTCTTGAGGTTTTTCTTGTAAATTCTTATTAGACCGAAGTTTAAGTGTATGATGAAGTGGTATATGCTCTTTCTTGATTAGGTGAATACTCAAGGAACCCATAAAATGTCTGGCAATAATATTAAAAAAAACTCCTACTAAACCATCCACGGAGGCACAGACAAAGCTTGAGTTTAAAGTGATCTATGCGCATTATTGGTATGCATTCTTAGGAGAAAATAACACTTCAGCCCATTATAGTTTAAACTGACTTGCTTTAATGGAAAGTAAAATTCCTGCGTTAGGTGCGTAGAAGATATATCAAGGATATATCATAGACTATGGCTTACATTTTGGGAATTCCACTTGGGTTTGCACTCATAATATCAATATTATCATTTTTGCAAACTGTGTATCTAGCATCAAAAGAGATTCAACCTTCAAATGCAAGAGCTGGTGAAAAAAAAAAGATAATCAAGTAGTTGGATGCATGTGTGATCTACTATACTGTGGATAGAAAATGGGTAATTATTGTACAATGTGTACCCAAAAAAAGTGGCATCATGGTAGTCCAAAATTAGAAAAAGGAACTTGTTTCTATAAGACTTAAGTCGGATGGTGGGTATGCATGGACTATCAGCAGTTGAACTCATGGATAAAAAACTCTCATTTCCCATGACTTTTATGGATCAAATGCTTGATCAGGTTTCAGAGCATGATGGTACTGTTTCTTGGATGGTTATTCTGACGATAATCAAATCTCAATTGCATCGAAAGATCAAGAGAAAACTACTTTCAATTGTCCCTATGGTACATTCTCTTTATAAAGGACGCCTTTTGAGTTGTTTAATGCCCCAACGACATTTCAACGTTTCTAGTTCTCTATGTTTGTTTATATGGTAGAATATTCTATGGAAGTCTTCATGGATGCAATCTATGTTGTGGGTTATTCTTTTGAAACATATTTTTCACACTTTCAGCAGGCTCTTCAAAGATGTATGGAAATCAATTTATTCCCGAATTCGGAGATGAATCACTTCATTGATAGGTAAGGTATAGTTTAGGTTCACAAAGTATGACGAAAGAGGTTTGAGGTTTACAAGGAAAATATTGAGGTGACTGAGAAGCTACCACAACCAATCTCAATAAAAGGTGTTCGTAGTTGCTAGGGACATGCCTTATTCTACGAGAGATTGATCAAAGATTTCTAAAAAAATTCACCCCCATTGGGAAAGCTATTGGAAAAGGAGGCGAATTTTCACTTTGATGACGCATTTATGACATCCTTTAATTGTTTGAAAAGAGAAAGTAATATCTATTCTAGTTATTATTAACCTAGATTGATCACAATTGTTTGAAGTGTTGTCTGTTGTAAGAGGGATTGTGTTCGGTGTTGTTTGGGTAAAAAAAAAGTGTGGTAAATTATTTCATCTAATCTATTAAGCAAGCAAAACATTGATCAAAGCTCAACGTAACGACATTGTTAAAGAGCAAGAGATACTTGCGGTTATATGTTCCTTTGAGAAATTCTAGGAATATTTACTACGTACCAAACTCTTACTTCACTTTGATCAAGCAACCCTATAGTATTTAATATCAAAGAAATATGCTAAAATAGAGTTGGTAAGATGGGTGTTGTTGTTGTAAGAATCTATTTTGAATTCAAACACAGAAGCTGATGAGAATATGAGGTGGCCAAACACCTATATAGGTTGGATGGCAAAGAGAAAGATGAGCTTGAGTGAGACAAACAACATGAGTCGTTAAAAATGCTTATTGATAAATGGTATACTACTAATAATATGGTAGTTGAAAATAAAATTTCTCCCTTAAATGAAATTGGTCTACACATAGATGGTAGAATTGTTACTGCCTCACCTTTTGAAATAAGTATAGTAAATACTATTGCAGTAGGTTAAAGCCCATATCTATCATATACCATTACTTTAGATATAAATTAATATTTCTCTATCCAAAAGTTTTCTATATTAGATGCTCGTGCAGACTAAAATTGTATCATTGAATGAATTATACGTTCCATGTATCTTGAAAAAAGTACTCCTCGATTATTCTTTGTAATAGGAGGAAGACTTAAAATAAATTATAAAGTGCACAAGGGAAAATATGTAATGATGGAATTTGTTTCTTAAATAATTTTGTAATAACTAAAGACATAATGAAGAAATAATTTTAGGCACTCCTTTTATAACACAATTTGAACTATATACGGCTACCCTAGATGGAATTCCCAACACTACCGTAGGAAAAAGGATTATTTTCCTAATTAAATAGTATATCCAAATAAGAAAGTGTCCATACAAAAAATAAAAATGTATTTAGAATAAATCTACTCTTACAAAATATAAATTACTTACCAAAATATATCAAGATAGATAGAATTCAATTCTCTTTTTAAAAACTTTGAAGTAGAAGATATAATAATTTTACAAAATGATATAGAACGATATGTTCTTTATAATTTTTTCAATGCATTTTGGGAAAGGGAAAAAATGTATTTTAGAATTATTAATTTCAGAACTATTTGTCATATGAAATTGGTTATCTCTACAAGAATTTCCTTCTAAACTATTGTGTTTCTCATAAAAAATTGAGTATAATTTATTTATAATATTATCTTCTAGTTCAAACCCATTCATATTATCCTTCTTTTAAATAGGATTTGATAACCCTTAGCATGGTGTTCGGATATTCCACAGATCCAACAAGTATTTGTGTCGTTATTATATAATCTACATTTTCTATTATAATAATAGGGTCCGTCATATTTATCTTTATAATTTTGATGATATTTAGCTCCTTTAATTGATTATTAAGATTCATATTTGTACTTGTGTCTGATATCGTAAAACGTATGAGATCACATATGTTAATTTTTTGTAAGGGATTTTTCCTTTAAATCTATCCTTTAATGGTCCGGTAAATCCAGTTGTAATTAAAATATATTATAAATATTTCAATTTGTATTCCATAATGTCTATTCCTATCTTATTTACCTTGTAATAAATTTGATGTTCAATGAGTCCATCAATATTGAGACGCTCCCATCCTCTTCTCCTGTCGGGGCATCAGCTCCTGATGCATCTTCTTGGAAATCGACAAACGCCCCAGGAGCATTATCATTTTATCATTATTCCTATTTATTTTCCTTTGCTTGTACATAATACTAGATGCAATCATTTTGTCTATCTCATTAGCTGCCAAAAAGTCACGTGTAGCATTAACAAAATCTTGAGCCCATGTAGGTACATTAGGGTCAATGGGAATTCGTGTTTTGGCCCTAGCTTCCTTGGTGTATTTCTTCTGTCTTACTAGCTCCACTCTCTTTTCCTCATCTTTGAACCCTACTTCTCTTATGTGCCTGGGTGGATCATTTTCTCCCTTCGACTTTTTATCTAGCCATTTCTGCAAAAATCTCGATGAAAAGTTAGGCAATAATTTAAGAAGGAGAATGAGAGGTTTTGAATATTGAGACACATTGCCAAGCTAATATGTAGTGGGTTAATTATTTTATGATTTTTATTTAGAAGATTTCCAAATTATATAAGGGTGAAGATAAAGGGCCAACAAGGAGTCTTTTGGCGATTAACCGATTGCAATTAGAAACTCAATATGACCGCCGAAAGATATGATCAGCCAAAACATCACGAATTTAGTTAAAGGAAAAATGGTTACAATTAGCTGAAATGCTGAGTAGTTTGGCGGGCTGCTATCAGCTCGCCGAATATCCCAATGTGCCTATTTTCCCTCCATTCAGTCAAATACGACCTGAAAACCCCTAATAATGCAATTAAAACCTTTTAAACATCAGTTCTAATGAAGACCAATCGCATTTCCGCACTCCCAACGGATAACAATTCAGCTAAAAGCACAATTGAGTGGGATTTTACCAATTACGTTGTAAATATCAAATAATGATCGAAAATATATGTTATCCTATTAACACGAAGACACAAAAAATATTTGTCAATATAAACTATTATCTAAATGAGTACGAGTTTTGATAAAATACATAAGGCTTAGATTATTAATATTTAATGCTTACTTACCATGTGATGTCGTGCTAGGCAGCAATGCGATCCCAATCCAACAATTAAAATACTCTAAAATAAAAGAGATATAAATACTAGATTGCATGTGCGAGTCTTTGAAAAGTGACAAATTGGTAGGAAAGTCATGAAATAAAACTTTTAAGCCTAGTACCTCTTACCATCAAACTTCTACCGGTTTGGCAATGTTAGTCGTTTCGCTCAATCATTCAACGATGCACCAAATTATCTAATTCATCGCCAAATGTAACAGGATTTAAATCTCTTATGGATGTGACATAGTTGTTTTTATCTAGAAAACTGGGTGGCGGTTCTCCGACAAAATTTCTACTCCATCGAGTTTGACATAGTAAACCTATTTTGAGTGTAAAGGCGTGAGCGGTCAAGTACGCTGAACTAGTTGGCGTTCCACAAAAATGAATGATTGTCCGTCAGTCTGCATCTTTTCATGCACTCTTTTTCCTGAAACTGTACAAAAAACAAATTTGTTTTATCAATGTAATACAAACAAAGCGTATGGTTTTTAGTTGCCTCCCAAATAGCTCCTCAATTAATGTCGTTGCATGATGAAAGTTAACCTTCAGAGCTCACTCTTGGGGTTATCCATAGTAACACTAGGCAAACACCATTGTTGTCTTTGGTTGAGATGAGACGAGATAGGACCCATTAGGATCTCTAACTGCTTGATTGAAACTAATGAGATATGACAGTCTGATTAAGGGTGGATACATATTCTTTCATACTTCAAAGCATCATGTCCAACCCTTCATTTTTTTATGATATGCGAGAGAGTTACCTACGACATACAACCTTCACGAGCTTTGGATTTTTCTCTCTCATGAGGAGCTACATATCTATCCTTCTCCCCATCGTTCCAATTAGGATTTCATTTCCTCCATTCACGATCTCGATCTTTCCTTCCTTCTTCTCGAGCCCATCCTTGGTACCACCCTTTCTCGGGTAGTTTGAACGATGACCACCGCCTTGGTTTGATAGAAAGTTGACCACCTTAATGTAGAAAGCTTCAAACTTCATCTCATCAAGATTCATGTTCCCAACTCCCACGACATGGACACAACAGGTTCATGCCCTCGTGACATTCTTAGAAAGAATATCAAGTTGTGCCATAATCATAGCTATATTTTTGTTCCTCTCATTGTCCTTATTGATTTGCTCCTTCTATAGTTAAAATGTGATCGAGGAAACTTGGTCCTCATGAGTGTATCATTCTATGTTGATGCTTCATTCCATCTAAAATTTGGGCTGCCACTATGTGTGGCTTCATCTAGAGATCTCCAGGTGAGAGTTGGTCAGCAACCCCCTTGTTGACTGAGTCCAAACACTAGTTGAAGCATTGAAAGAGCATATTATCACAAAGCAATGTTTTGGTCAATGTAGCATAAGTTTTTTTAACCGGAGCAACATTTCGTGCAGAGGCTTTCAATTCAAGCTCCCGTATGGTCATAATCTTTGAGGGAGAGCAGAAACGCACATCAAAAGTGGTAACAAATTCTTCCAATAAAGTGATTGAGTTGTGTTGCAACTCAGTAAGTCATTCGCATGCCTCGCCCATTAAAGATAAAGGAAACAACCTCAATCTCTATGATTCCTGCGAAACGTTTTTGAGAAAGAATGGTCCGCACACATCTAATCCATTTAAAAGTCCCTTTAGTTACAAGAGTTTTAACATGGTACCTGGTATGTTGAATCATGTATTTCCCTATGTAAGGGTAAACAGATGGCCCAAACACCTCCTATGAGATGCAGATCATTCATAATTGGATCTTGGACATATGTTTGGTTACTGATATCGTCTTGATGGCCCAAATGGCTCTCGTTAAAACTATTAACACTCATGCTTCCTGAAATGTTTACACAATTAACAAAATAAACTAAAAAATAAATTAGTAATCACTACAATAAGAACTAGTAATTTCTAAGTAAACTACATTTTAACTTGACACACTACTTGGCAGCGGCGCCATATTAATTGGCTCTTCTACGATTGTTATCAGTGATGCTATCCCACACTCTGAGTGTCTATGTATCAAAGCGAGTGTAGTAAAGAAATCATGGATTGGGGTCGTGTCCCTGGGAGTGGTAGTGAAAATAGATGTCAAATAAAATTTCGTTCTACTTAGTAGTATTTTAAGATATTTTAACAACCTGAAAATGACTATGCTAAGTAATGCTTAAACGTACCTAGAATCATGGATTAGACGAGTTCACATGGCTTGTTGCGTGCAGAACCAGACCTCACAACCTATTCAATAGATAAGCCAACCAACTTGGTGAGTTAGTTAAGCTAGTCAATGTGAGAACCAACAATATAGGGCACCCGAATTGAAGAGATTCACCAGGATGAGTTTTACCGAACTTAAATGAAGTAATCTTAGGATTGGAGGGTCTAGGGGTAAAATGGTGTTTTCCAAGCTAGGGGTAGTATTGTAATTACCCTAAATATTTAATTAATTAATTAATTTAAATAGGAGGGGCAATTCCGGTAGGGATTGGCCGAAATTGACTTTTTTTCGCAAGTTAGGCTTCACTCGGGTTCGAGCGTTGGTGGAAACGACATTTAGGTGGATTAATTGATTATTGTAATCTGATTTTGTATGTGTTTGACAGTCATTTCGCTTACCCTTTACAAAAATTAGATTTTTAAACAATTAAGAGAAGTCCTAATTTGGTTAAGTCTCCACCTAATTTCCTAATCCTAATCTAACTCATTCTCACGTCTCTCTCTACTCTCACCTTATTTACACGCTCAACATTCTGTAAAACAAAAGAACATAACAAAAATATAATTATAGTTCATCAAGAACTTGAACGCTCAAACTCAAAAGCAAAATAATCTACAAAACAAAAAGCAAAAAAACAAGTTCTCTACGGATTATGCTAGTAATTTCGGTGGTGAGACATTGTCTTCATAGGGAAATTTTGGTAGAACGTAAAAACACATTGAAAGACTTCAGATATGGGTTTTCTTTACTCTTGGTCCCTTTCCCAAGAGACCCCTAAGGCTCAGACTATTCACAATCAAAATTAAGGTTGTCCCTGTTGCATGCCCATGTCATTAGATCATTTGAAAGATTCAAGTATGCGTTGGTATGACTACTTGAAAATTATTTTAGGGATGGTTGTGATTATGTGTTTGAATGTGTATTCAAAATTATGTAAAAATGATAGAAGTGTTTCCGAAAATGTGTGATATGTTAACTTGTGGGTGCACGTGTGTACTATGATTTTGGTCTCGGCTTGAAGCATGGAATTTAACATGTTAAATTGTTGTATTTTACCTGTATGAATATTTAATAAACGTGATGTTCATATGAGGTCTAAGTTTCTGAATTGAATGAAAAATCTTGATTGAAAGTAACCTTGAAAATGCACCTAAAGATCTCCCTAAAAATTACTTGAAATGTCTCAATGTTTAACTGAAAGAGGGTGAGAAAATGGACTACAAAAAGGTGATTAAGTTCCCCAAAGTAACCATGAAAACTCACCTTAATATGAACTAGATGCTACACGAAAATTTGTCCTCAATCTAACATTTAAAAGTTGGTAAAATGGATTGCAAAAAGGGTGAACAAATTTTCAGCATTCTGGGTAGTTGTTTTCGGCAACTTACAGTTAAAAATGTTGCTTTTAAAAATATTTTTTTAATGCATGATGTCAGTGGGGATTGAACCCAAGACCTCAACACATACAAGTTATAAAAAAATTAAACAATAAAAAGTGTTAAGGGGGATTTTAAATGAGGTAAATCTCAAGTGAAAAGTTAGGAGAAAAACGAAAGAAAATGAAATGGGGAGTGTGGGGTTCGAACCCACAACCTCTTGGACGGATGAATGAGAGAGGATAAAAATGTAATAAAGAAATAATAAAAATGAGATATGTGGGATTCGAACCCACAACCTCTTGTCCGTATGAGAAAGTAAGGAGAAATGCAATCCAAAATAAGGTGAGGTTGTGGGGATTCGATCCCTCACCCTCTTAGTCTAAATGAAGGGATTTAAGTAAAGAAAGAAAAAGAACAGAATGTGGGCGTGGGGATTTGATCTCGTGTCCCCCAGGCAGAAATGTTTAAGCAAAAATCAAGAAAATAAAGAAAGGAAGTGTAGGTGTGGGGAATTGATCTCGGGTACCGTAGCCAAGAAGTTTTTGACAACGAAAATCATAAAGAAAATTTACTAAGTGTTATACAATGGATATGAAATAGGGTTCCCTTGCCCAATTCCATAATGACACATAAGTCTTACGTTATTATATAATTAATGAATAATGCCTATAGGAATAAAATTTAGATCTCGACATACTTACAAGATACATAAGTCATGTACCACGTAATCTTGGGCAATATGAATCACTTAAATGAACTATGATGTAGCCTCATGGCGTGTGTGTGTGGACTCATAAGTCAAGCATACGTTTATAAAGTAAGTGAACCTAAGATTTTATGTGATGAATGATGAGGTCCCGGAAGGGTTAAGTAAGAGTGTGAAACACACCAAGAGGCCAAGTGCATTGGCATATGATAAAATGAACATTCACGTAAAAAGGGGTGAGTAATTTGAAGGGCAAGTGTTCTAAGACAAATGAACGTGGTGACAACATAATAAGAGGCTAATATGAAATATGAGAGCAATATCAAATTAGCCTAAGTAAATGTTACCATAACGTACTCACCTATGAGAGTGTAAAGTCAATGAAGAGACCAGTCTCTATGAACACTCCAATGAAAGTATTAAAGTTAATGCATACTTAATACTAATGATGAGATTAGAAATCATCTAATGAGCAATGATGCCCTCATGCTAGAAGCCAACTTCTATGATGTATGAGATGAATGTAACAGAACTTTATACTGAGCATTGATAGTGTAGCTATGAGTGGCGTTTCCTTCTTTAGGGAAGGCAGAGGTTCGTGTAATTCTCATGAAATGCGACTGTCCGTCCAGACGGGTATGGATCTCCTTAAATCTCCTAATGTTTGAACCTATGCAACCAACATAGGGATCTAGCAGGGTTTAATCTTCTATATGCGATAGCATGTTTTGGTTTAACTTTGGCCGGCAATTCGACCTCGTTTCGGTGTGGGGTAGACACCGGATTTCATCGAGCTCATGTGATCTATGTCGGTTAAAGTTAAAGTTCCCAAACAAAGAATGAGGCACGCCTCATGTAATGCACACTATAAAATGAATGATACCAAAGGTGTTTGGTTAGGATAATCAACAGGTGAACTAGACTTATGTAATGACGCTAGGTCATTGTTAGTAATTACAAAGTGAACCCAATGAGAGTCTTAAACTACATCCTAGGTATACTTGGTGTTTACACTAGCCTATGAATGAAATGAAATGAAGTATGTATGAATAAATGAAGCAGACTCTGTGTTTGCTAAAGAAGGCTCCCTAGTTGAGGTCCCATATGTTGAGCCCTCATTTTGGGAAGTCCTAATGTGAATTCCACGATTCCAAGGTCTCATGGCATATGAACGACTTAAATTAAATATGATACATTCTATATGCAATATGTTATGTGCTATATGCAATATGTTATGTGTTGCGTGCAATATCTTACGTATGATGATGCATGTTACTCTCATGGCATTAATTTCCTAATCTGATTTTGTCAAGTCCACTAACTTAATAACTCATATGGTTAGGAGAGAGATTTTCTAAATCATGCATGTCCGTGATATGTGCTTGCTTATACCCATACTTAGTACAACTGTGTATCAATTCCATACATTTATCTACTTTTAGGTGCAGGCGTAGCTAGACGTTAGAGATTATGAGTTGACACAGTAGTTATCTAGACGTGGAGCTTTCATTAGAATTTTGTAGTCCCTCATGCTCTCGAGAATGCTTACTAGTTTATTCTAGTGTAGACGTAGGCATGAGCTAGTGGAGTATGTTCCACTAGTGTTTCTTTCGTATTTACTTTTAGACGTTGTATTAGTGCCATTTCGCCAACTCTATATTTACGATTATATCTCTCGTTTGATTATCTTGATTTATATGGTTGTTGTGAACGCTTATGAATTTATGTAGATAATATTATGCGAGATCAATGTTAACCAATATAAAGTTTAAGTAAACAAAAATTCAAATTTTCCGCTAAAATCAACCTATATGAAGTAACGATGACGTATGTAGGCTTGTCTGCGACATCTGAGAGGTCAACGACTTTGGTATCCTCTGGGGTCTAGATTGAGGTCGTGACAAAGTTCGTATCAGAGCATTAGGGTAAATTCCAAGGATAATAAGTTCACATCAACCACATCGAGTAGTTTCTAAGTTATGGTAGTGAAGTGCACCACTATCATTAATTGGAGACTGCATGATACGTAGAAAAGTTTCCCTTCTTTTGATCTTATCGTGCTTTCCCTAATGTCTGATTTCTTTGTGTTATGAGTGTATCTAACATCAATTCTTTTTTTTTCCAGAAAAATGAACACAAGTGGGAGCGCTGGTCGGGAAAGAGTAGGAGCAGTTGCTGGGGGCAACCAAGTTCCACCCCAGGCTCCAGATGCAGGAGTGGCCATGCCAAACCAGCAGGGTTGACTGATGCTGAGGTGCAGACAGTTTTGGCACAGATGGCTCAACCCATCACTGTGGAGGATCAGGCTATGACGGCCCAGGCCAACAGTCAGGAGGTTTAGCGGGAGAGCCCACCAGCCCACATCATGGCGAACAGGTTGCAAGATTTTAAAAGGATGAATCCTCCCATTTTTATAGGATCTAAGACTGCAGAGGATCCTCAGGAGTTTGTAGAGGAGGTTCAGAAGATTCTGGTGGCTATGGGGGCCACAGAGGTTGAGCAGGCTGAGCTGGCCTCGTACCAGTTGAAGGATGGTGCACATGCTTGGTGCAATATGTGGCAGGATAGCAGGTTGTTGGGTGGAGGTCCGATCACACGGATCTATATAAGATAGGTTTTCTGGATAGGTTCTTCCCTAGAGAGATGAGAAAGGCTAAGGTTGAGGAATTCATCAAACTTAAGCAGGGCTCAATGATTGTCAGGGAGTATTCCCTAAAATTCATTAAATTGTCCAAGTATGCCACTTCTCTTGTGTCGAACAGTACAGATGAGATGAGCATGTTCCTTACAGGGATCTCAAAGGAAATGGAGTAGGAGTGTTGGGCTGCGATGCTTCATGATAGCATGGACTTGTCCAGGATGACGGTGCATCTCCACAAGGTTGAGGACAAGAGAAGAAGAGGAGAGTTCGTGAGGTTAGGAGGCCTAACCCTTCTGACCAGATAGGTAAGCAGAGGTGGTGGCAGGAGCACTTTTGGAGTTCATGATCATCTCATATTTAAGAAGGGGAATCAGATTTCTTATAAGTCTCACTCTCAAAGTAGTGCAGCACCTAGAGGAGGTAGTCCCGATCAAAAGAAGGGCAATGGAGGTGATGTGCAGCGTCCCAGAAAGGAATGTGACAAGTGTGGACGTATTGACAGCTGAGAGTGCAGACTAGGCACAAACGCCTATTTCGGTTGCGGAAAGAGCGCACACATGGTCAGGGACTGTGCACATAATGGGGGTCAGGCTGGAGGTAATGCTCAGCCTAGGACTAATTCGTAGAATGCTACTGCAGTCAAGCCTCCTAGTAGGAATAGATTCTATGCCTTGAAGGGCTGGGAGGAGCGGGAGAAGTCTGCTGATGTCGTCACAGGTATGCGGCATGTTTTATCAACCTCTGTTTATGCTTTACTTCATCCAGGGTCTACGGTTTCTTTTGTGACTCCCTTCCTTGATCTTACTTTTGAACACTACCAAAGGTTTTGCATGATCCTATTGTAGTTAGTACTCTCTTAGGAGAAACTGTGAGAGCTTATAGGGTTCATAAAGACTGCTCAATAGTAGTGTTTGGTAAGACTATGTTTGCAGACCTTCTTGACTTACCTATGAATGACTTCCATGTTATACTTGGTATGGACTTGCTCCATAAATGTTATGCATTCATGGATTGTTGAGGTAGGGTTGTGAGAATCCGTTTCCCTAATGAATTAGAGCTGGTGTGGGAGGGGTACGATTCGAGTTATTCAAGTCCCTTGATTTCGAAGCTAATAGCTAATAAAAAGATGTCCAAGGGATTGTTATGTCATCTTGTGAGTGTCAATGATGTACATCATGATATTCCTTCAATCGACTCTGTGCCTGTAGTGAATGAGTTCCAAGATGTTTTCCCCGATTATTTGCCTGGAGTCCCTCCCCCTCGAGAGATTAATTTTTGTATCGACCTACATCCCGATACCAAACCGATTTTGATTCCTCCCTACAGAATGGCTCCATCTAAAATTAAGAGTTGAAGTTGCAGTTAAAAGATCTCACAGATAAGGGCTTCATATAACCGAGCATATTCCCTTGGGGTGTTCCTGTGCGGTTTGTGAAAAAAATGGATGTAACCCTTAGGATGTAAATCGATTATCGGCAGCTCAACAAATTCTCTATGAAGAACAGGTAATCAATTCCCATAACAGATTACTTGTTCTATCATCTCCAAGGTTCTAGTTTCTTCTCGAAGATTGATCTTCGTTTCGGGTATCATCAGCTTAGGGCTAGGGATGAAGATATCCCAAAGAAAGCATTTCACACCCGTTATGGTCATTACTAGTTCTTAGTCATGTCATGTGGTCTCACTAATGCACCGGCTTCATTTATGGACCTCATGAACCGAGTCTTCCATGAATACCTTTATTTTTTCATCATAGAATTCATTGATGACATCCTCATCTACTCTAAGACCAAGGAAGAGCATGAACATCATTTGAAACTAACCTTGCAAGCTTTTAGACAACATCAACTATATGCCAAATTCAGCAAGTGTGAATTATTGCTTAGATCAGTGACCTTCCTGGATCATGTTGTGTCCGATCAGGGTGTGAAGGTGGACCACAAGAAGACTGAGGCTGTTAAGAACTCACCAAGACCTCTTAATCCCACCGATATCCGTAGCTTTCTGGGATTGGCTGGTTACTACAGTAGGTTCGTGGAGGGTTTTTCTTCCATTGTTTCCCTACTAACAACTTTGACTAAGAAGAAAGTCAAGTTTGAATTTGTGGAGACGTGTGAGGAGAGTTCCTTGGAACTCAATGACAGACTCACATCAACCCCAACGCTTATGTTACCAAAATATGGTGAGAATTACAATGTTTATTGTGGTGCATCTAGGGTTAGTTTGGGTTGTGTTCTTATGAAGGGTGATAAGGTGATAGCCTATGTGTTGGCAGCTGTGGTGTTTGCATTGAAGTTGTGGAGGCATTACTTGTATGGAGTGCATGTGGATGTGTTCACAGACCACAAGAGTCTCCGGTATGTGTTCACAAAGAGAGAGTTGAATCTACGTCAGCGGAGATTGTTAAAGATGTTGAAGAACTATGATATGAGTGTCCACTACCGTCCAGGTAAAGAAAATGTTGTAGCTGATGCTTTAAGCAGGTTGAGCATTGGGAGTACAGCCCACGTTCATGATGGGAAAAAGGAGTTGGTGAAGGATGTACACAGACTGGCCAGACAAGGTGTGAGCTTGATGGCTTCTACTAGCGGGGGTGTTTCGGTTCATCATAATTCTGAATCATCCTTGGTATTTTAAGTCAGGAAGTGTCAGTATCTGGATCCTGTTTTGATGGAGTTAATGAATCAATTATGATAAAGATGAATGAGTCCTTTGCTTTGGGAGGTGACGGCATACTTAGGTACCTGAACAGGCTGGTGTGTACCAGATGTGAATGATTTGTGGACCAAGATTCTCACAGAGGCCCATGGTTCTAGGTATTCGATACGTCCTGGTTCCACCAAGATGTATCATGACCTCATAAAGATCTATTGGAGGGATGCCATGAAGAAGGACATTGTTGAGTATGTGTCGAAGTGTCCTAATTGTCAGCAGGTTAAGGCAGAGCATCTTAAACCTGGTGATCTCACTCAGATGATTGAGGTTCTGACTTGGAAGTGGGAGGCCATTACATGGATTTCGTGGTTGGTCTTCCGAGGACTAGGAGATAGCATGAATTAATATGGGTTATTGTGGATAGGATGAATAAGTCTGCCCACTTTTTTCTCTATGATGTCTACATACAGGGCCGAAGATTATGCGAGACTCTACATTGATTAGATTGTGAGGTGGCATGGGATTCCTTTGCTATCATTTCAGATAGAGGGGCTCAGTTCACTTCACATTTCTTGAGATCCTTCTAGAAAAGCTTCGTCACGCAGGTAAAGCTCAATACTACCTATCATCCTCAAATAGATGGGAAGGCAGAGCGCACCATTCAAACATTGGAGGACATATTAAGGGCGTGTGTGACCGACTTCAGAGGTAGTTGGGACGATCATCTGCCATTGAAAGAGTTCTCATATAATAATAGCTATCACTCTAGTATTGGGATGGCACCATTTGAGGTATTGTATGGTAGGAGGTTTAAGGTCTCAAGTTGGGTAGTTCGAGGTTGGAGAGTCATCGATTTTGGGTCCAGATATCATTCATGAGGCCTTAGAGAATGTCAGAGTAATAAGGGACAGGTTGGCTACTACATACAGCCGGCAGAAGTCTTATGCAGATAACAGCAAGCGGCGCTTTTATTTTAATGTTGGTGACCAAGAATACTTTAAGATATTACCCATGAAGGGGATGATGAGGTTTAGCAGGAAGGGGACGTTGAGTCCGAGGTACGTCAAGCCATACGAGATTCTACAGCATATGGGTAAGGTTCCCTATGAGTTGTCGTTGCCTGCGGAGCTAGCTTTTGTTCATCCAGTTTTTCATGTCTCTATGTCAAAGCATTGCCTTGGTGATCCAACACCGATTCTACCTGTTGAAGGCTTGGGGGTTGATGAAGACTTGTCCTATGTGGAGGTTCCTACTGAGATTTTAGACCGGCAGGTAAAGCGGCTGAGAAACAAAGAGGTTGCCACAGTGAAGGTATTGTGGAGGAACAATCTTGTTGAGGGTGATACGTGGGAGGCCGAGGCTGATATGAGATCCCTCTATCCTCATCTTTTCAGCTCGTGAGGTTAAGCTCCTTACTCTTGAGTCTATGTTTCCTTGTCTCCTCTATTCTTTGTTGATATTTCTTGACTGTGTAAAGTACTTATATTATAATATGACTGGCGTTGAACGAGATAACTAGAATTTTCATTCGGGGACGAATGTTCCTAAGGGAGGATAATGTAACAACCTGAAAATGACTATGCTATGTAATGCTTAAACGTACCTTGAATGCATGGATTAGACCGATTTCACATGGCTTGTTGCGCGTAGAGCCATACCTCATACCTTATAACCTATTCAATATACAAGCCAACCAACTTGGTGAGTTAGTTGTGTTAGGAAAGGTGAGAATCAACCATGTATGGCACCCGAATTGAAGAGATTCACCCGGATGAGTTTTACCGGACTTAAAAGAGGTAATCATAGGTTTGGAGGTTCTAGGGGTAAAATGGTCTTTTACAAGCTAGGGTTAGTAATGTAATTACCATAAATATTTAATTAATTTATTCATTTATTTATTAATTTACAGAGGAGGGGAAATTCGGGTAGGGATTGGCCGAAATTGACTTTTTTTCACAAGTTAGGCTTCACGGGGTTCGAGCCTTGGTAGAAGCGACATTTAGGTGGATTAATTGATTATTATAATCTGATTTTGTTGGTTTTTTTTTGGTAATTTCGCTTACCCTTTAAAAAATAAGATTTTTAAACAATTAATAGAAATCCTAATTTGACTAAGTCTCCACCTAATCTGCTAATCCGAAGCTAACTCATTCTCATGTCTCGCTCTACTCTCACCTTTTTTACATGCTCAAGCTTCTATAAAACAAAATAACAGAACAAAAAAATATATAAGGTTCATCAAGAACTCGAATGCTCAAACTCAAAAAGGAAAATAAGTTTCAAAACGAAAAGCAAAAACCAATTTCTCTGCGGATTGTGCTTTTTATTTCGGTGGTGAGACGTTGGCTTAGTGGGAGATTTTGGTAGAACGTAAGAAGACATTTAACGAATTTAGGTATGGATTTTATTTCCTCTTGGTCCCTTTCCCAAGTGACCCCTAAGGTTCAGCCTCACAATCAAAAACTAATGTTGTCCCCGTTGCATGCCCCTGTCATTAGATCCTTTGAAAGATTCAAGTATGTGTTGGTTTTACTTCTGGTAGATGATTTTAGGGCAGGTTGTGATTATGTTTTTGAATGTGTATCCGGAATTATGTAGAAATGAAAGAAGTGTTTATAAAAAAGTTTGATATGTTAACTTGTGGGTGAACGTGTATACTATGATTTTTGTCTAGGCTTGAAGTGTTGAATCTGACATGTTAAATTGTTGTATTTTACGTGTATGAATATGTTAAAAACAAGATGTTCATATGAGTTTAAAGTTTCTGAATTGAATGAAAATTCTTTATAGAAAGTAACCTTGAAAATTCACCAAAAGATCTCCCTAAAAACTACTCGAAATGTCTTAATGTTTAACTGAAAGAGGTTGAGAAAATGGACTGCAAAAAGGTGATTAAATTCCCGAAAGTAACCTTGAAAACTCACCTAATGATGCACTAGATGCTAAATGAAAATTTGTCCTAAAAATAATATTTAAAAGTTGAGAAAATGGACTGCAAAAAAGGGTAAACAACTTTCAAGAATTCTGGAAATTTTTTTTCGGCATCTTACTTTTAAAAATGTTTCTTCTAAAAAAAAATTAATGCATGAGGTCAGTGGAGATAGAACCCAAGACCTCACCATATAAAAGTTATAAAAAATTAAATAATAAAATGTGGTAAGGTGGATTCGAAATGGGGTAAAGCTCAAGTGAAAAGCTAGGAGAAAAATGAATGTAAATGAAATGGGGTGTGTGGGATCGAACCCACAACCTCTTGGATGGATGAAGGAGTGAGGATATCAATGTATTAAAGATATAATAAAAATGCGGTATGTGGGATTCGAACCCACAACCTCTTGGCCAAAGGATAAAGTAAGGATAAAGGCAATTAAAAATAAGGTGAGGCTGTGGGGGTTCGATCCCACACCCTCTTTGTCTAAACGAAAGTATTAAGTAAAGAAAGAAAAAGAAAATAATGTTGGCGTGTGGATTCGATCTTGAGTCCCCCAGGCTGAAATGTTTAAGGCAAAAATCAAGAAAAGAATGAAAGGAAGTGAAGGTGTAGGGAATTGATCTCGGGTTCCCAAACCAAGAAGTTTATGTTAACGAAAATCATAAACAAAATTCACTTAAGTGTTATACAAGGGATTTGAAATACGGTCCCCTTTCCCAATTCCATATTGAAACATATGTCTTACATCATTAAATAATTAATGAATGCTACCTATACGAATCAAATTGAGACCTTGCATACTCACAAGATGCATAAATCTTGTAACACATAATCTTGTAAATATGAATCACTTAAATGAAACTATGAATCAAACCTCATGGATTGTGTGTGTGGACTCATAAGTCCAGCATACGTTTATGAAGTAAGTTAACCTAAGATGTTATGTGATGAATGATGAGACCCCAGAAGGGTTAAGTAAGAGTGTGAAACACACCGAGAGGCCAAGTTAATTTGCATATGATAAAATGAACAATCACATAAAAAGGGGTGAGTAATTATGAAGAGGCTAATTTGAAATATGAGAGCAATCTCAAATGACCCTAGGTAAATGTTACCAAAACGTACTCACCTATGAGAGTGTAAATTTAATGAAGAGACCAATCTCTATGAACACTCTAATGAAAGTATTAAAGTTAATGCATACTTAACACTAATGATAATATGAGAGATCATCTAATGAGCAATGATGCCCTCAAGCTAGAAGCTAGCTTCAATGATGTATGAGATGATTGTAATGGAACTTTATACGGAGCACCGATAGGCTAGCTATGAGTGGTGATTCATTCTTTCGGGAAGGCAGAGGTTCGTGTAATTCTCATGAGATGAGACTGTCCGTCCAGACAGGTATGGGTCTCTTTATATCTCCTAGTCTTTGAACCTATGCAGCCAACATAGGGATCTAGCAGGGTTAAATCCCTTATATACGCTAGCATGTTTTTCGTTTCAATTTGGCAGGTGATTTCACCTCTTTTCAGTGTGCGGTACATACAGGATTTCATGGAGCTCACATGATCTATGTCGGTTAAAGTTAAAGTTCCCAAAGAAATAATAAGGCCAGCCTCATGTAATGCACACAATGAAATAAAAGATACCAAAGGTGTTTGGTTAGGATAATCAAGAGTTCAACTTGACTTATGTAATGACACTAGGTCATTCTTAGTCAATGCACAGTGAACCCAATGAGAGTCTTAAACTACATCCTAGGTATAGCTGGTGTTTACACCAACCTATGAAAACAATGAAATGAATTACATATGAATGAATGAAGCAGACTGTGTTTACTAAAGAAGGATCCCTAGTTGAGGTCCCATATGTCGAGCACTCATTTTGGGAAGTCCTAATACTAATTCCATAATTCCAAGGTCTTATAGAATATGAATGAATGAAATGAAATATAATATGGGTTCTATGCAATATGTTATGTGCAATATGCAATATGTTATGTTATGTGTGCAATATGATACGTATGATGATGTATGTTACTCTCATGGCATGACTTTCCTAATCATATTTTGACAAGTCCACGAGGGCATTTACATGAAGTTCGTATGGATGTATGTTTGGAACTTGTTTATCTTGGAGTATGGATTTGATTTCTCTTGTGAAGTAAGACTATGGTTGGTTGTGTTAAAGATCCTCTTGGTGTGACTTGAAGGGAGTGTAGGGGCATCCCTTCTTGCCTCACTTTAGGGAATGTTAGGATAACTTGGGTTAGGGAAACTTCAAGGGAAAAAGGGTTCACTTGACTTGCACTATGAATTCACTATAATGTCAATTTGAGTTCACTTTGATGTTTTAAGAAGTTACTGTGAAGTTTTCGGAAATTACTGTAAAGTGTTCCTTTTGTTTAAAAATTATTGAAATGCTCCTTTGAGTGTTAAATGATGTTCCTTATGTTGTTTTGTTTCTAAATTCTTGAATGTTTTACATAAGTGGGATGAAATGTTATGTTCCTGCCTATGCCATATTTAGTACATTAATTGTACTAACCCCATACTTTTCTATACTATGAAAGGCTGAGTGTTATGTCGCCCCACTACTTAGGACATCATTCTAGCTGTCGTGGTGTTACAACCGCTTTCTCAAGCAAGCCGAAAAACACATGAGTTGTTTTATATTTGCAACTTAAAGTCCATTAAATTAAACCAAAACAACTAGGTTAAATCACCATTAAATTGCATCTTATCCTATAAACAAGCAAGACCTAACAATAATATTAGCCTATATCAACACATATTTTTTAAACCACACCCCAAGAATGGGGGTTTTTAAACACACATCAAGAAATAATCCAATAAACCTAAAATGACAAAAAATCAACTGGGTATAAGAAATAAACCATAATATAAGCAAAGAATGACAAATAGAGAAGACCCACTTCCAATTAGAGACAGAAGAATTTCTTTCTTCAAGTCTCCCACAAAACCCTATCAAAAATTAAGAGAAAATAGATAAACTAAAGTTCTAAAATTTAAAATTGAAAATAATGTTCGGACTCTATAAAAATAATAACTAAGGCTAGTATTTATAGAATTCAAATTCAGTGCTGGCTAATCCATTTTGCGAATTATATCATGAATCGCCGAGTGATTCGGCGAATTTCCCTTTTAATAATTCATCACCGTTTGTGCTTTGCCTTCATTTCCTATGTGTAATGTGACAATAGGCGGAACACTTCTGCTTCGCAGAACTATTCGGAGAAGAGTTGACTATTTCTTTTCATCGCCTACGGTATCCACTTCTTTCAAGGCTTCGCTTGCTGGAACAAAGGGTGAAGTGTCTCTATTCGTTGGATTGCCAAGCCTGGTTGGCGATTCTCAAGCTTAAACTTCAGATCTTTTTCATCCTTTTTGTTTCAGATTTTCCCCCAAGTGTCCATGCTAACACTAAAACTTAGGAGTTTTTTTATCATATATTGAGATAGAATGAGCATTTGAAGACACTATTTTTATTTAAAATAGGCCCGAAATGAGTCCAATATGAGGACATATCAACGATAACATCAAAAACATATAGTGGGTAGAAGGGGAATAAATTCGTGAAACTTGTCTTACATCTCAAAACTTACAATACTATTTCCTACTCATGGGCTGCTCGGTGATGTGACAGTTCAGTATTTTCACAAGAGTTTAGACTAAGTGATCAAAGGAGTGTCTGAAAAATTGTCTCAAGGGGGAATAATTTTTCAATCATTTGATGTAGCCTCATCCGTTGTTGATGAAATGACAAAGATAAATCAGGTGTGATAAGATCATGAGGAGAGAGTTGATAGTTTCCCAGTTTTTCTTTAGGATGACACAAGAGAAGCATGATAAATAGAAAGAGAGGGATGGAAATATTGGCAAAATGATGTCCAAATTGGAGTTGTTACAAAAACAAATTCTAGAAAATGTGGGTTAAACCATAAAAGTAAAGAGAGTGTTGAGACTGAAAAGGGTTCCCATAAAAGCTACTTTAATGCGGGTGGTAATCAAGGTGGGAAATCTCATAAAGAAAAAGAGCAAAGGTGTTACTATTAATATTGGAGTGAACAAAAGAACAGTCGGGGGATATAAGAGAGTCCTGAAGATTACCATTCACAATCAAGTAAGAATCCTTGATCAAAGGGTAGCTCAGATAACTTAAGGGTGTATGAATTATTGTCATGTAACCTAGAAAAGGTTGAAGGATCAGAACGATCTGTTTAAAATGATGAAAGTTGATTTCTCATTATTAAATAACATAGTCGATTCTTATTCTGACACAATCAAACAACTAGAGGATCAACTAGGCCAACTTTTTGCACAATTGGAGCCTCAAATGTTTGAAGGGGGTGAGATTGAATGTGCACAACTTTGAGGAATGAGTGTTACAAATATTTTGCAGTTGTGACTCGTACTTTGAAAATGGTGTTTACTAGTTCGAAGGGTAATGATGGGGTGAAAGATCATCAAGAATATAATGATACTTAGAAGGAAGAGAATCCCATTCAAGCACAGAAAAGTAATATCCTCAAAGAGAATAAGGAAAATCAAAAGCACAGCCCCGTCGAAGAGTTCACAAAGAAATACAGGAAAGGGAACCTCAACTCTAAAGATTGTGCAACCTCTTTCCACAAAAGTTTGTCCATTTTGTCAACGTCTCAAGAAGAAAAATGAGGATGATAAGTTTAAAAAGTTCATGTCAATGTTCAAGACACTTTCTATAAATCTACTCTTTATGGAAGCATTATTGGAGATTTTGAGTTACGCCAAATCAATGAAAGAGGTAGTCACCCTGAAAAGAAGCATGGACTTCGAGAGAACAGAAGTTTCTCACAATTGTAATGCCCGTTATGAATAGCGAGACGATTAAAATTTAAGAATGTCGAGGGGCAATCACCGTCCCATGCACTATCGCTATGCTTGAGTTTTCTAAATCTCTATGTGGTTTGGGGGCAAGTATAATATCTAATATCCCATTCAATCTAGAAGAAACATATCCTAGGTGAACAAAAATCCCATTCATATGGAGGAACGCTCGGTTAATCACCCCTTGATATACTCTATTATATATTAGTAAAGGTTTATCAATTCATATATTCTCTTGATTTTGTTATTCTTTTTATCAATATTGACATTGAAATTCCAATTATCTTAGACAGGCAATTTTAATATCAATGAGAGCGTTAGTGGATCTTGATTCTGGGGAGTTGAATTTTCGTGTGAAAGAAGATGATGTCACCTTTAATGTGTGCGAATAAATCAATTATCCAAGTGATATTCACGTGTTTTCGATGATTGATGTAATTAATGAAGATTTGGCCAGTCTGAGCCATTTGATGTGTATCAGTGATCCTCTTGAGTCCATTCTTGTGAATTATGATGTGACCGAAGTTCAAGGTTATGATAAAGTGGTAGCTTTTCTGTATGGATAAGGTGAATACTAAAGGAACCAATTGAAGTGAGGCAATGATCTTAACAGTCAATAAAATCCTCCTGCTAAACCATCCACGCAGGAACAACCAAAGATTGAGTTTGAAGTGATCTCCTCTCATCTTCTATATGCATTTTTGGTATCAAATAACATTTTTTCCATAATAGTTGCATCTTAATTTCTTTAATGGCAAGTAAAGTTCCTTCTTTAGGTGTTTGGAAGTTATATGAAGGCTATATGATAGACTGTCGCTAACATTTTGGGAATTCCACTTGGCATTTTCACTCACAATATTAAATTTATAGTGAGTGCAAACCGAGTATCGAGCATTAGAATATTGAACCCACAAATGCAAGAGGTGGTTATAAAAGAGATAATAAAGTGGTTGGATACATGTGTGATCTACCATATTGTGGATAGTAAATGGGTCAGTCCTATGCATTGTGTACCCAAAAAAGGTGGAATCATGGTAGTCCCAAATGAGAAAGGGGAACTTGTTCCTCTAAGACTTTAGTTGGATGGAAGGTATGCATGGACTATCAGAAGTTGAATTCATGGGCAAAAATATATAATTTCCCTTGACTTTTATGGATAAAGTACTCGATCGCCTTTCGGAGCGTGGATGGTATTGCTTCTTTGATGGTTATCCCAGGTATAATCAAATCTCAATTGCACCGAACGATCAAGAGAAAACGACTTTAACTTGTACCTATGGTAATTTATCTTTCAAAGGGATGCCTCTTCAGTTGTGTAATGCCCAACAACATTTCAACGTTTCTACTTGTGTATGTTTGTTTATATGGTATAATATTCAATGGAAGTCTTCTTGGATGACATCTTAGTGGTGGGTGATTCTTTTGAAACATATTTTGCACACCTTGGGCAGGCTCTTCCAAGATGTGAGGAAACAAATTTAATCCCATATACGAAGAAATATCACTTCATGGTTAGGCAAGGTACATATTAGATTCACAAAGTATGACGAAAGGGGTTGAGGTTTACAAGGAAAATATTGAGGTGATTGAGAATCTACCACAACCAATCTCGGTAGAAGGTATTTGTAGTTTCTTGGGGCATGTTAAATTCTACAAGATATTGTTCAAAGATTTCTCAAAAATTTCTTTCTCTTTAGACAAACTATTGAATAAGGAGGAGAAATTTTACTTTGCTGACGCATGTATAACATCCTTTAAGTGTTTGGATGAGAAATTAACCTCTACTCTAGTGATTATTAACCTATATTGGTCACTACCATTTTAAGTGATGTGTGTTGCAAGAGGGATTGTGTTGGGTGTTTTTTTGGGACGAAAACATACTAAATTATTTCATCCAGTCTATTACGCAAGCAAAAAATTTATTAATGCTCAATGTAACTACATTGTTAAAGAGCAAGAGATACTTGCGGTAATATATTCCCTTGAGAAATTCTTGGCATATTGACTAGGCACCAATGTTTTAGTTCAAACTAATCATGCATCCCTACAATATTTAATGGAAAAGAAATATGCTAAAATATTGTTGGTAAGATGGGTATTGTTATTGGAAGAATTTGACTTTGAATTCAAAGATAGAAGCTGGTGCAAATATTAGATGGCCAATCACCTATTTAGGTTGGACGACAAAGAGAAAGATGATCTCGAGTTAGATATAAATGACTCATATTTCATATAAGTAGGTATTCATGGCAACTCTTATGCTCACTCCTTAATCTGCCAATTTTTCTACATATGTGGTGTGTGGGTTAATACTAGAAGACCTGAACTTGTATAAAAAAATGTCCTTGTTCCATGTCAAAAGATATTTCTAGGATGAACAATATTTATTCGGAGAATGTGAGAACCATATTATTTGGGGATATGTGCCTGAAGAGGAAGTCAATAAAATTCATTATGATTATTATGCATCTGATTGGTGGTCATCATCGCATTGTGCGAATACCCGCTAAGATTCTTAATAGTTGCTATTACTTGCCATCCTTCTATAAAGATTCTCATGAATTTGTCAAGAAATTCATACAATGCTAAAATAAAGGTGGGTTGTCCAGCAGTCATGAGATACCTTTTAGACCTATTCCGGAAGTTTAGTGTTCGATGTGTGGGGAGTAGATTTCACAAGGCCGTTTATGAGTTCGTTTAGTAATAAGTCCATTTTGGTGGTTGTGGATTACGTTTCTACATTTGTGGAATCATTGGCACTACCCAATGATGAAGGAAGAGTGTTGTTCAATTCTTAAAACGGTACATCTTTGCAAGATTTGGCACCCCTCGGGCTATTATAAGTGATGCCAGTTCACTTTTTTCAACCAACTCTTTGCTTTATCATTGAGTAAATATATAGTTAAACCTAAAGTGACAACGTCATACATCCTAAAATGAGTAGCCATGTCGAGGTTTCAAATTGGTAGATTACGAGTATCTTGGCTAAGATTGTGAATGCAAATATGACCTATTGGTCTCAAAAGGTAGATGATGATCTTTGGTAATATCCCACTGCTTACAAGACACAAATTGGCATATCCCTATATACGATGTTTTTAGTAAATCTTGTCATCTATTGATTGAACATGAAAAGAAAGCGTTATGGTCATGAAAGGCATAAAATCTGCATTGGTTAAATGCCTCAAAAGGGAGAGTAGATCAACTGAATAAAATGCATTAAGTGAGATTTAAGGCATATGAAAGTTCATCTATCTACAAGAAGAAAATGAAGAAATGGCACAAATATGAAATCCTTGGGAGAGAATTTTGAGTTATAGACTATTTTGCTATACAATTCTTGACTAAGCCACCATTAAAGTTGAAGGTAATAAAGGCCTATCCTTCAACGTTAATGGGCAATGCGTGAATCTATAGTTTTGCGAATTCCATGCCATTTTAGTGATCGAAGTAGTGTACTTGTTGGATGCTTGAATGATTTCCATGTCGTGCCACGATTTTAAATAAGACGCTTCTTGGGAGGAAAAAAAGTGTTAGTTGTTCTGAATAATGTGAGCTGAATGTGCATGTATGGGTGATTCTATGACACTTGGACCCTTTCGGCGAACCACCAAGTACATTTTCAGCCAATCTCCGGTTAAAAGACTATACTCCATTCCATGTTACAAATACAGTTTTACAACTCTTCCATGAGAAAGGCTTATTTGGAGGGTTAAATCATGAGAAACCCCATAATTATATTCGAAGTTTTTTGGGGACATGCACTCCATTCTCACTCAAGGAAAATTTGCAAGAATCAATTCGGTTGCGGTTGTCCCCTTTTTATCTAATTAGGGAAACAACTAAATGGCTAGCTGAGCTGTCGAGAGACTCTATTGTTTAATAGGAAGCACTGACTAAGGTATTCTATTTACGTTCTTTCCACCGTCAAATATGGTGCGTGATAGCATCCAAAACTTGAAACGTGTAAAAGGAAACCAACTCATCAAAGTTGGTTGAGGTTCCAAAGTTACTGTTACTATATCCTACTCATGGGATCCAAGGTTATGTGATACTTCAATATTTTTACCGGAGTTTAGACTCGGTGAACAAAGGAGTGGCTGACCAATTGCCTCGAGGAAGAATAATTGCAATCATTTGAGGTAGCCTAATCCCTTCTTGATGAAACGGAAAAGATAATTGAGGTGTGGTACACTCAAAAAGACCGATTTTCCTCTTTTTACTTTAGGATGATGCAAGAACAGCTTGAAAAGGGGAAAGAGAGAGATGAGAATATTAGCAACTTTCTGGCCCAAATGTTGTTGTAATGAAAACAAATGCAAGAAAATGTGGGTGAACCCAATTAATTAAGGAGAGTGGTGAGACTGGAGGTAGTTCCAATTCAAGCTACTTTAAGGCGACCGAGAATCAAGGTTTGAAATCAGATAAATAAGAGGAGAGAATGTTCTACTATAAAGATTGGTGTGAACAAAACAACTCTTAGGTGATAGAAGAGATTGATGAAGAGTACCACACACAATCAAGTGAGAAGACAAGATCAGGAGGCAATTCGGGTAACTTAAGGGTTGATGACTTGTTATCACTTATCCTAGAAAAGATTCAAGGATTATCTGAAAAGGTAACCAGATGAAAGATGAATTCTCATAATTGAATAATAGAGTGAATTCTCATGCAGATGCAATCAAACAACTTGATGATCAATTACGACAACTTTAAGCACAAGTAGAGCCTACAATATTTGAAGGGGGTTAGCCTGAATATGACAATGATTTGTCAGTTATGACTCGTAGTGGAAAATGGTTGTTAGTAGTTAAAAGGGTAATGATGCGGTTAAAAATCATAAAGAAGAGAAAGATATAGTGGAGGAAGTGAATCCCATCCAAGCCCCGCAAAGTGATATGCTCAAAGAGAAAGAGGAAAAGCCCCTTCAAAGAGTTACAAAAAAGTAAAGAAAAGGGAACCTCAATAACAATGATTGTGTAACCTCTTCCCGGAATAGCTCTTCCGTTTCCTTAACGTCTCAAGAAGAAAAATGAGCATGAGACTTTCAAGAAGTTCTATCAATGTTCAAGAAACTTTCTATAAATCTATCGTTAGTGGAAGCATTTTCGGAGATTCTGGGTTTTGACAGATTAATAAAAGAGCTACTCAACGAGAAACGAAGCATCGACTTCTAGACAATAAAACTTTCTAATAATTGTAGTGCAACTATAACTAGAGAGATGATTAAAAAGAAAGAAGATCGGGGAACATTCACCATCCCACGTACTATCAGTATGCTTCAATTCGCTAAAGCTCAATGTTATTTTGGGCATGTATAAATATCATGCCCTATTCAATGTCTTACCAACTTGGTCCGGGTGATGAAAAATGCACAACAATGTGGATTCTTATGGAGGATAAGTCGATCAAGCACACGATACTCTAAGATATGTTGGTAAAGGTTGATCAATTTATCTTTCATACTAATTTTGTTATTCTTGATTTTGAGATTGGTTCTAAAATTCATATTATCTTGGGAAGACCCTTTTTAGCTACTGGGAGAGTGTTAGGGAATGTTGAAAGCGGGGAGTAGATGTTTCGAGTGAATAAATATGAGGTCACTTTTAATGTGTGCAAATCAAATAAAAACCCAAGTAATATTTATGTAGTTTCAACAATTTATGTAGTTGATGATGCAGTGTCCAGTGTGAGCAATTTGATGCGTATGAGTGAACCTATTGAGGTCGTTCTTGTGAATTATTATGAGAACTAAGTTTCAGAGTTTGATAAAGTTGTAGCTGCTTTGTCGGGATTAGGTGAATACTCAAGGAAATCATTGAAGCTAGTAGACACTGATCTAAATAATCAAGAAAATCATCCCTCTAATCCATCCACAAAGAAACCACCAAAGCTTGTGTTCAAAGTGCTCCCCCCTCATCTTCTATATGCATTCTTGGGAGAAAATAACTCTTTTCCCATTATAATTTAAACTAACTATCTTGAATTGAAAGTAAAATTGCTTATTGAGGTATTGATAAGGTACTTCCAAGCTAAAGTGATGACTATTGCTAACATTGTAGATATTCCACCTGGCATTTATACTCAAAAGATTCCACTTTAATGAGTGCAAACCGAGTGTCGAGCATCAAAGGAGATTGTACCCACCTATATGAGGCCAAAAAATATTTTTTTTATTATTTGCCTCACAATTATTATTTATATTTTTCCTTTAAGAGCATCGATTTTATGTATTGTGGTAAATAATGTATTTTATTTGTAGGAGTAAATTGGTGTAAAGTTGTAAAAGTTCAGAGCTAAAATTAACTAAAGATGGAAAACTGAAGAAGAAAATCAAGAAGGCAGGTTAATCGATTAAATTCCCTTGCAACCACGTGGAACTCAAGAAAATCCATAGGAAATTAAAGTGAGGCAGCAGGGCGACGGTTTCTGTTGTTCACACAGAATTCTTATTCCGCTTAGTTTTGTTTATCAGTTTGTTTTGGAGTGAATTAATTTATTTAGGGTTTTATAAATTTATAAATATTCCATATAAATAATTATTACACATAAATTTTGAGGGGGAGATAATTTATACTGTATCAAAGTATAAAGTTTTCAATATTTTTTATGGTTCTTTTGTTCTTCTTTCTTTTCTTAGAGATTTGAAGTTATAGCCCTAGTTCCGGGGTTGTATCTACCGATTGATTGTTGGTTATTTAAGGAACTATTTAATTAATTATTGTTATCATTATAAGTTACTTTATATTCTTGTTTTTGTATTTCTTGAATGTCCATCTAGAGAAAAATATATCGTCCAATCTCGAAATTAAGAGGATATGGATTTGATAGACTAGAGAATATAGAGAGCTCGATCAATCTATTCAGTTTAGGTGATTTGTGTTCAGGAGTGCACCCGAACGAACAACTTAGTTTGTTATGAAAAAGGATGAAATATAAATACTCGCCTATCAGGCCTTTTTATCCCTACTCAACGATGTAGTTAGAAAGTTAACTAGAGTAGGCGACTAGAGGTTTGATAGTAGACTCGTTCAATTAACCCTGTAAATTAGTAATTTGACAATTGAAATTAGTTCTAAGTGAATAATATGATACATGAGATTCATTTCGTTCTGCAGCCGTGGGATTTTCCAAAACATGTAAGTAAGTTTACTATTTATTCCTGAATTTTTTTCTGTTGGTACTCTTAAATAAATATCTATACACAAGTAATTTTGAAAAAATAGTTAATTGACCAGTATTTTGTGTTCGATTAACTTATCTTTTAAGAGACATTATATTACTTGCACAACTCCGTAATAGTGTGTGCAATTGGGAGCAACAAGTTTTTGGCGTCGCTGCTGGGCAATTAGGAATTATCACTTTTTGAGGTTATGTATTTCATTTTATTTATTATTTGTTTCTTTTTTAAAATAGTTTTTTTCAACAATTATTTTTTTTCTTTCTTCCAATAAGTTGGTAGTCTTATTGATAAGGATGACTGGGATAAATCGTGGTTAGATGATGAATGTCCTTTATGTAATATATGTGGTCATCAATATATTAATTTAAATGTTGTCCTAAATCTTCCCTTCACCCGAACCCCTGTTATTATTATTCTATTATTTATAATTTTTGTAGCGGCGATGAAGTGGGGAATCAAAACAAGAGACCCCTAATGAGAATTCACTTATAGAATGTACGGACATGTTGGACAAAGTTAATTAAAAAATTACCGAAGAAACATTTGAATCCGTGGAAGACCAAAAAAAGTCATGAAACTACTTGATGAGCTATACGATTAAAAATTACTATGCTAGCTAAATTATAAGAGATTGTCATGGATGATGACAAATCAATGGAGAAAAAAGAGACATTCAAACTATTCAACTAGACCTTATTCCTTAATTTCGATCTTGAGAAAGAGTACAAAAGTGAGAATGTTGTCAAAAAAGTTGCTTTGGAGTTAAGGCAATTTCAGCCTCATTCAAACCACTTTCCTATAAAATCTTAACTAGTGTGAGTTTATTGATGAGGAACAAAACGCTTATGTTCTAAATTTTTTTGTCCACATAGACAAAAAAAGATTCCTCACCTAAGGGCTAAGAAGTGTAATATACAACATATATTATTTGGTTCATTTATCTTTATACCACTACCTCTAGCAAGGAGAAAAAATTTATTCAAAGATAGGAATAAAATTCATAAGTTCAAAGTTGAAAGAAAAGTATTGAACATACTAGTCGTGCCGCGACATTAGATTAGGCACTTATTGTGAGGCAACAAAATTTATAGTGTAACTTCTTTTTTGTGTGATTTTTAGAGGTTTTGGATAGGTCTGAGCATTCGAAATATTGAGATAAGGAGCACGTCTGAGCTTAAGTGTTGGATGTGTAGGACCCTTGATGAAAATAAAGAGAACATGTGAATAGCTAGGCCTAAAGGCCCCAGGAAGTTTTCCTAAACCTTGTTTTAAATTTTATTTGATAATTTGGGTACAAAACATATTTTTGAATTCCTAAATATTACTATTTTATTGATCTTTTTCTTTTATTTCTTTTTTACAATGGATTTCCTTGACTGTTTTTTGGCTTCTTTTCCTTAGGATAGTCCCTTTGTACCGAATGTCGTTTATATTTTTTTTGGAATAAGTTACCTTGTAATTATTACTTTTTAGTGAAAATAAAAGATCCTTTTGAGTGGTGTAATACTTTCTATTTAGGTCTAATTTTTGACTAGTACTTTCTTGTGAATGCTTGATTAATAAAGAAAAAGCATACTCTTTGACGCCTAAGGTCATTGTTGTGACTTTGTACAAAGATTATTTTATTTTGTAGTTTCTTATGATATTGTCTCTCTTAGAAGTGGAATTGATCCATCTTGAGTGTGTGGTGAAAAATTTTTTATTCCATATTTTGCATCTTGGTCTAGAACTTGCCTTGGATGATATTGAAGCGAAATAAAAAGTGTTATTTTGTATAATAGATGATAATAGTCTTTCATTGATTTGTCTAGTAAATTTTAGCTCTTTTATCTATTTAATCACTAGTTTGCCTTTATGAGCATGTAGCCTTTTGTTTGAAGCCATATTTTGCCCTTGACTATTTTTTTGAATCCCTAATTTTGGCTCCTTTCATCCTTGAGCCTTATAGCACAGTCTTATTCTAATTATCAAGTTGAGAAAAATTGATAGTTGAGTTAAAAGGCAATCAATGAAAGCTACAAAATGTTTACATGCCCTTTTTCAAAGAATGTGATTAGGGAGAAAAGAGATTATAAAAAATGTTCCCTTGATGATGACCATGGTTCTTCCAAGGAGATCGTGCATTTTAATGCATATAAAATACGTAAGTTGAGGGTTGTTGTTAAGAAGGAAAACTTTTTTAAATAAAACATTATTGAGATGATGAGAATTACTTGTGAAATAATTTTTGAAGATACGGTTTAAATATAAAGAGAAATAATGAGTGATGACGTCTTAAAGTTCAAGTGTTTAAGAAAGTGTAAGTCACTGCTGTATTATTTTCCTACTTGTCCCCTAGCCTACATTACAATCCGTTAAAGTCCTATTTGATTTTATTCTAACATGCTTGATTAGTTGAAATGTACATAATGGGCATGCCTATGGTTCTTTGTGAATAAATGTGAATTTTGTTTGTGAGTATGATAGTTATTCTTGATGTGAAGCCCTTAATTTATATTCAATCTTTTTAATAAAGTGTATGGACTATTTCTTCTTGCGAGGGAACTTGTTTCATGATTCATTGGTAATTTTATTAACTTTCTTTGATGAGAGTAAGTGAGCAATCTTAAATTTGACGAGTTTAAAGTCCTTCCTCAAGGTTATGAGGTTAGAAGTTTATTGTTTATTTAGATGTTTTGCATAATGATTGAGAATTGTACTTTATGTTTTGAAATTCATATATTGCCTAATTGTTTATATTAACCAAATTGATAACCTTCCTAATAAGATTTGTTTGAGATGTGATTTAATGATTGCTCAAGGACGAGCAATAATTTAAATGTGGGGTGCTAATGTGAGGAAATATATAGGTATATAAATATTTACCTCATATATATTATTTATATTTGTTCTTTTTTATCATAAATTTTATGGATTGTGTTAAATAGTGTATTTTATTTGTAGGAATAAATTGGTGTAAAGTTGAAGAAGTTTGGAGCTAAAATAAATTTATGATGGAGGATTGAAGAAGGAATCAAGCAAACAATTTAATGAATTAAGTTTAATATAATAGTAAATGAAGAATAATGAGGAATTGAAAATGCACAAATTTTCACAGGTGCCACGCGTCACTGAAGGAAATCCATAGGAAATTCAAGTGAGGTAGCTAGGCGACGGCCACGATTGTTCACGCGGAATTGTTATTCTGTTTGACTTTTGTTTCCCAATTTATTTTGGACTCAATTATTTTAGGTTTTTATATATCTATAAATAGTTCATAGGGGAAGATCAATCATAGGACATTAAAGTATAAAATTGTCAATACTTTTTAGCTTCTTCATTCTTTTATTAGAGATTAGTGGCTAAAGCACTAAATCTGGGGCTGTAGCTACGAATTGAATGTTTATTATTTAAGTATATTTTTATTTAATTATTGGTTATCATTATAATTTACTTTTATATTCATATTTTGGTATTTATGGATTGGTTATCTAGAGATAAATATAGTTTCTAATTTTCTTGGTACAATTAAATTTCAATTGCACCGAAAGATATAGAGAAAACTACTTTAACTTGTCCCTCTGCTATTTTCTCTTTAAAAAGGATGCATATCGGGTTGTGTAATGCCATGACAACATTTCAAAGTTGCATGTTTTCTATTTTTGCTGATATGGTGGAAGATTCAATGAAAGTATTAATGGATGACTTCTAAGTTGTGGATGATTCTTTTGAAACATGTTTGGCACATGTTGCGCATATTCTTCATGGATGTGTGGAAACCAATTTAGTCCTAAATTGGAAGGAACCTAACTTCAAGGTAAGAGAAGGTATAGTTTTGGGTCACAATGTATCACAAAAGGGGTTGAAGGTTGACAAGGAAAAGATTGAGGTGATTGACAAGCCACAATCATTAATATCAGTAAAAGGTATTCATAATTTCCTAAGGCACGAGAGATTCTACCATAGATTGATCAAATATTTCTCAAAAATTGCACTCCCATTGTGAAGGCAAATGGAGATGGAGTTGAAATTTTATTTTGATGATGTGTGTATGGAAGCCTTAAGTGTTTGAAAGTGAAATTGATCTCTACTCCGGTGAATATTAGCATAGATTGGTCGAAACCACTTGAAGTGATGTGTGATTCATGATGGACTGCGTTAGTTGTTGTTTTGGTACAAAAGCATAGTAAACTAATTCCATCCAGTCTATTACGCAAAGAAAACATTAGATTGTGCTTAACGTAATAATACTGTTACAAAGCTAGAGTTACTTGCGGTCGTATATGGATTTGAGAAATTATGGGCCTACTTACTAGGCACCAAATTTGTAGTTCACAATGATCATGCAGCCTTACGACATTTTCTGGCAAATAAATATGCTAAACCACGGTTGATAAGATTGGTATTGTTGTTGCAAGAATTTGACTTTGAAGTCAACGATAGAAGATGGTGTGACAATAAAGTGGTCGATCACCAATCTATGTTGCAGGCCAAGTAAAAGATGACATCGAGTTACACATAAATGTCTTATTCCCTGATGAGAAGGTATTCATTGTGAATCATATGCAGACTCTTTATTTTTCCGATTGTGCTAACTATATGGTGTGTGCATAAATGTCGGAAGAGCTGAACTTCTACCAGCATAAATGGTTCTTGTTTGATGCCTATATATATTTCTTGGATGAAGCATATTTATTAAAAGAATGTGCAAACCATATTATTCGGTGATGTACGCCGAAAGGGGAAGTCAATAAAGTTCTAAATGCTTGTTTTGTGCTGCTGGTTAGTGGTCCTCATAGCAGTGTGAGAACAACCGCTAAGATCTGCAAAGTGGCTACTACTGGCTATATCTCTACAAAGATGCTCATGAATGTGTCAAGAAATGCATAAAATGCCAAAAGTAAAGTGGGGTGTCCATAAGGCATGAGTTACCACTTAAGCGTATCCTTGAAGTTGAGTTATTTGATGTGTGGGGAATATATTTTTTGGGGCTGTTTGTGAGTTCATTTAGTATTAAGTATATTTTGTGGTTGTGGATTAGGTTTCTAAATCGTTGGAAGCAGTGCCACTACCCGATAATGAAATTAAGAGATTTCTTCAATTCTTTTTAAAATGAGACATCTTTGAAAGATTTGGCACCCCTCGAGCTATTATCAATGATGGAGGTTCGCATTTTGCAACAAGTTGTTTTCAATTGCATTGAATAAATAAAGAGTGAAAACAAAAAGTGGCATCGCCAAATAATCCGCAAACGAGTTTCAAAGTCGAAGATTTGAATCGAGAGATTAAGAGTATCTTGGCTAAGACCGAGAATGCAACTAAGACTTATTGGTATCAAAAACTAGATGATGTTTTTTGGCATATCACACTAATCACACAAAACTAATAGACATATCACCATATAAGCTGGTCTTTTGGGAAATCATGTAACCTACCAATTGAACTAGAACACAAAGAATTATGGGCATTAAACGCATTAAATCTTGATTGGGTAAATACCTCAAAAGAATGAGTAGATCATTTGAATGAAATGGACAAATTCAGGCTTGAGGCATATGAAAGTTCATCTCTCTACAAGGAGAAAATGAAGAAATGGCACAACTCTAAAATTCTTCAGGGAGAATTTTGTATTATAGACATTGTATTTGGTACAACTCTCAACTAAGACACTTCCAGCAAAAAGTTAAGTCAAAGTGGTCCAGTTCATTTAACGTGACGCGAGTGTTCATGAATAAGGCCATTGAAATCGAAGGTAAGGACGCTCTAACCTTCAAGGTGAATGGGAAATTCTTTAAGCTATATTTTTGTGAATGTCATTATATTTCAGTGATTGAAGTGGTGTACTTAGAAAATGTTAAAAAGCACTTCGAAGTGGAGAGAAAAAGTTTTAAAAAATTATTCTTGCAAGCAAACACAAGTGTAAGTTGTTTTGAATAATGTATGTCGAATATTCATGTATCGATGATTTTGCAACTCCAGGACCCTTTTCAATGAAACACTCAATTGATTTGGCGATCACGACATTTTCCTCTTGTGTGGAACCAACAGAGAGTTCATACACTCGAATATTTACCGATGCGCCGAGTATATTAGGCTAAACCAACTTTCTCCACCCTTTTGCACAACCCTGCAGGGTTAGTGTCCTAGAAATTATGGGGATTTCATGCGCATTTATGGTGTTATTCGACCTACCAGATCTGGGTCAGTCTTTTACTCAAATTTTAGTAGAAGAAATCTAGATATTTCAATGAATTGCATTTAAATCGGTGGTTCGCCGATTGGTTCGGCGACCGCTGTAACTGTTTACCTAATGGCAACCTTGTGAAAATTCTTTCTCACCCTATTCTATTTTTTAAGATTCATTCCCTGTCCATTTTTTCTATATATATTGTATTTTGTTTATTTTGTGTTGTGTTTGTTCTCTGATATCATCTAGGACAATGTTGGATGCTTTTTGTGGGGTGGTAGCATTTTGGTCCCTCACATTTTCAATTGTCGGTGGTGGTTAATACCGAAGACTTGAATAGTGCTCTTATTTGAACATAATGAATGTGCCAGCACAATGGGGAAAAAGAAGTTACTTAGGAAATGTGTGAACTTTGACCATCTCGTTGTGACTAGCTGATTGTCGATAAAGTCTCTTCTGATGAATATTGCATCCTACCTAGAAAATGTTGATTCTTGCCTAATGATTGTATCAATGCCTTCTTTGGTGAGTTCGTCTTGAACATTGTATGTGATGAAACCGAGAATTTTTCCCGTTCATATATTTTATTGAAGTGAAGCAAACGATTGAAATGATCTGACGCAAAAATTTTAAATATTGCACCAATTTGACAATATAAATTTTTTGTGGTCACCTTTGTTAGATGTGTAAATCTTGCTTGAACCTTTAGGGCCTATCCTTTACTTGGAAGAAATTTAAAAAACGTTGACCCTATTATACCATCACCCATAACCTTCATGAAGTATCAATATGTTTGACTATCCAACTTAGGTCAAAGCCTATGTTCGGGGTGCGGTGAGAAGGAAAGTCAAGAAGTGTGATAAATCCCCCTTTGACTAGTTGTTTTGAGAAAAATAAATTGAACCCCTCCATGTTAAAAAAAGAGGGTAACTAAATAAAAAAATAATTTAAAATAGCAAAAGTTGTGAAATAAAGTAGTGAAAATTTCAACATAAATAGGGTGTCTGGTGGTTCATATGAAGTTGAATAATTGGGCTGATTATGAGCATGTTTGAAATGTTAAAGAAAACGAGAAAAGTTATGCTCAGGCCATACATCATGAAGGTGGAATCCTAAATTACCATACCTTTAAAATAAGCCCTTTACAAGCCTTGAAAAGTTCTTTGGGATCTTGAGTGAGCTGAAATGAATGTTCATTAGAGAATAAGGGTTTATGGGTAAAGTCATTCATGTGTTCATCTTCGTGAGTGTTAGAGATGAGTGCTATTCCGTTACTTTAAATTGTTGAGAAATTTTTGTGTATTATAGAATCATCTTTGATGTGAGAGCATTCAAATACTTTTGTTGAACTTGAACTGTCATTTGAAGCAAGCATTGTTAGCTTGAGCATACTTGACGATGGTTAGTCACAATTTGAAACATTGAGTGTGTACAATTGATCATTTTATGAGTAGTTTAAACCTTGTGGTATGAATTTATATTTAGTCATATGCAGCACTATTTGTATATATCCTTATTGAACTGCCGATCTTGACTTTTACTTGAGTACATGCAAAATTTTAAGTTAGGGGTGTTTATGAGTCCGAGACTTAGACTAATTTAGGGCATAAATTTGACAGTATAAGTGTCCTCAAATGCCTATTTGTGTAACGACCTGTTTAGTCGATTCGAGCAGTATGAAAATAACTGACTGGGTCGACGGACAACGCGACGGACCGTCATGGCCACGACGGCCCGTGATGGATTATGTCGTCCCATACTTGTGAATTTTCTTCTGCTACTTTTCTTATTACCCTCGACGACAAGTAGGACGAACCGTCATAGGTACGACGGACCGTCGAGGGCCTTCGTACCAAAACACTTAAACTCTGAAATCTGGGTACTGAAATCGACTCTCTGAACTTCGAGACGGAACTGCAGGACGGACCGTCGTAGACACGACGGACCGTCACAAACTTCTTTACTGAATTTGACTCTCTGAACTTCGTGACGGATCTGCAGGACGGACCGTCGCAGACACGAAGGGCCGTCACAAATTGCGTAACCCCAACTGGGTCGGATTTCCGCTAAAAGTTTTAAAGGGGTGATTTGGACTATTCATGACAAACTTTATGAAATTAGTGGGGTAATGTGTATAATTGAGTTAGTTGGGGGTTAAAGGAGGGAACTTTAAAATAAATAATGGGTTACTTTTATCATAATGAATTATATGATAATTAGGGTAAAAGAAAAAGAATCT